>NC_080390.1:39095078-39395078 GCF_028751815.1 Salvia miltiorrhiza | reverse complement strand
AACGGGCTTCGAAAAACAAAACAGAGAATCAACAGTCAAGAGCATCATCTTTAGAAAGATCAGAATCCATGATGTCCCCCCAACGTTGAGAAGCGATCGCCGTCATTGCAAGACCGACAGCATCCCCGAGAGCGAAGATTGTAAAAGCGTTGAGAAGGACCTTTGGTTGTGGCATCTTAGATCTTACTCTGAAAAACCGATATATCTGGAGGCAAAGTACCAGAGGAGCTCTGAATAGCAGGATGCCATAGACGGTGCTTTATAGAGGTAGCAGAAACCCCCTCCCCTCCAATTCCCATATTTTTTGGTAGAGCCCTTAGGACGCCCTCGGCCGCGCTTGACATCAGCCGAATCTTCAGTAATCGGCATATCCAACACAGTAGATGCCGAGTCTGAAGCTGGGCGAGCCTGATCAAGTGTTGGGTTACGGTCAAACTCTTTCTTGGCACCGGCGGTCGGATTGGAGACAGCACGCGGCTGGACAACCAGAGGTTTGCCCGCAACATCCGCGGAAGATGAGCCGCCAGAAACTGAAGGCTGGGCTGGCTGGGTTAAGGCTCCGACCTGGGGAGGCTGAGGAGGTCGAGAGTTATCTGCCAAGGGTGCCACAGCCTTGCCAGAGGAGGCCACATCATCAACAATTTCCATATCCTCTCCATCACCAAAACTCATCCCCTCACCAACATCAATATGATCGAGAGTAGTCAAGGCAGAGAAAGAATTGTAAGTATCCATAGCCGCCTCTGTGGAACGAGAGGTAGTAGACGACCCACCAAGATTCGTCGAATAAACGGCCTGCTTAGAGATCTGGGCAGTCGGAGTAGAGCACTGCATATCAGTCGCCATAGTAGCAGCAATTGCGTGGTCAGCGTCCGAGTCAAGGGGATGATCTTTATTCTCAATAATAGCATCTTTACAAGCACTAGCTCCGGGAAGATCACTGGCAGCCCTAGAGACTTTACGCCACTTTCGGACTCCGGCGACCTTTAACTCTCGGAGTAGCATGGCCCACAACAGAACAAACCGAACAATAATAGGGCAAATTCTCATATCCAAATTCAATTTCAAACACATTATCGCTGCATTTAACATCAATAAACTCAGGGACTTCAGAGGCAACATTCATCTCAACCAACACTCAAGCAAAATATCCAACAGAAGCTCTAGCAGAAATTCCATCAACGATAAGAGGAGTACCAACATGTCTAGCAATACCAGAAGGAACCTCAGGGTGCCAATATTCATGAGGGAGCGAATCCAAACATGGGCGAGATTCAAAGCTGCTTTATGCGAATTGAGATTTGGAACCCAAGCCTGGGGATGGAGAATTCCAACCCGCAAACGCTATGAAGCTTTGGAGAAAACGACCATGTAATCTTCATTTGAGAAGAAGTTAAGGGTAAAGTATCCCTTGCCGAGAGGAATCACCTCCCCAAGGAAGAGTTGGCTGCCATAAACTGGAGAGCTCGACATGAATGTCATTAGCAAATCTCGGCGTATCGTCCTTACGAAGAAAGAGACGTCCATGAAGAGCATGAATTTCATATCAATCTTCTTTTCTTTTTGTCGTATTTTTTAATGACAATAAATTAGGTGATTCTTATTTAATTAAAATTGATTTTTATATTACATTTAGATGATTTTTTTCTTTCAATTTTATTAGTTTTATAATATTATATTTTCAAAATTATCCAATAATTAGTTGAAAAAATATATTACAATAATATATATTAGTATAAAATACATGAATTTACACTCATACAAAATTATTTATTCAAATAATTTTCTTTACATGCGAATGCACATCATCTGTGCTAGTAATTAAAAAATGGTTAATTGGCTATAAATACATATACATTATAGTCAACTTTTGATTTTTCCCACACTATGAAATTTGTGCCAAAGTACATATAGTTTGAGACTTTTTGGATTTTCCTATAAATTTTAGTTCCCCCAAATCAAAGTTGGCGTGGCAAAATTAAAGATGATGTGGCAAGCTTATCGATCAAAATGATGTTGTTTTGATTTTTTTAAAATTAATAAATAAAAATTAAATTTAATGGGCAACAATCGGAAGCTGCGCGAGGCGACCTGTAGGCATTGACGATAATACATCATATTTGATTTTTTTAAAATAATAATCAAAACTACGTCGTTTTGATTAATAAGCTTGCCACATCAGTTTTAATTTTACCATGTCAACTATAATTTGGGGGAAATTTCAAAAAATCTCAAAGTATATGTATTTTGACATCAATTTTATAATGTATGTAAAAAATCAATGTATGAATTTATAGCCCATTAGGGTGCCTCCAATGATTACAAATTTGAGGTGCAAAAATAAGAAACTACCATTGAAAAATTTGGGAACCGGTACTTTGCACCCAGGTCCCAAACAACTTTAGCTGGGCTCCACATATTGCTTTTAATATTATTTTGTTTTTCTTTCTTCTTTGTTTTCTAAAATCTGATGCAATTGTTTTTTTTTTTTTACTCCCTGCGTCCTATGAAATATAACACAGTTTATTTTTTGGTCTGTCCCACGAAGCATGACACGTTTTTAAAAATGGCAAAAAAATTACATTTTATTTACATTTTCACTTTTCCACCTACCACACTTAACACACAAAATACCAATTTCTTAATTCACGTGCCGAAAAGAACCGTGTCATGCTTCATGGGACGGAGGGAGTAATATTTTTTGTTTATTATGGTGGGACCGTTTAAAGGTTAGAACCTGGTTTATTATTGGAGTATTGTTAGATGAAAATCTAGTGAATTTCTAAAGCTGAGGTGACAGTTTAGAAGCTAGAATTTTAATTCTGTTGGAGGCACCCTTTAACCCATTAAAAAAAATGCTTAAAGGATCGTTTGGATTGTGCCCGGGGCGGGGCTTGACTTGGTCCTCTCAAGTGCTATCACACCATAAAATATTTAGTTTACGTAACGATGCATGAGATGTTCCACAACTACAGGGACAGCTTATGAAAGAAAATCCATTGAATTATTTAATTTAATATATGTAGATTACAATAGAACACGCAACTTAATTTTGGACCATCATGGTAACAAAATGAAAGAAGAGTATTGGATGAAAACAGAAGAAGATGCTAAATAATTGGCGCCAAATTAAAGCTTGTAGTTATTGAAAACCATGTTACAGATATTAATATTAATTGTGTTTGAGAGAGAGCGGGTCCAGTGACGGCTTTTCTTTAGCTGTATGGAAAGCTAACTCTCTAATTGCGATGTCTTTCGGCCTCAAACAACCAATAATTGCATCTCTCTCTCTCTCTCTCTCTCTACTTATGAGTAATGCCTATATATAAGGCCGCAGTTTATTTTCTTCCATAACTCACACATTAGTACAATACAATATATATATCATTAGCAAAAAAAGTAATGGCAAAAATAGCAGTGTTGATTGTATGTTTAGTTGGATTGTTTTCATGCAGGGTTAACGGCCGTCCCGCCACGTTCTTGCAGGACTTCCGCGTGGCTTGGGCCGACTCCCACATTCGCCAAATCGAGGGAGGCAAAGCCATTCAACTCATTCTTGATCGAAACTCAGGTACCTACATTCTTCTACCAATTTTATATTTATTTATTTACCTTACGTCACTCTTATCAACTAGTTAATTTTTTTTTAAATAAAATTTAGGATGCGGATTTGCCTCCAAATATAAGTATTTATTTGGACGTGTGAGCATGAAGATCAAGCTGGTTCCTGGTGATTCAGCAGGAACTGTCACCGCCTTCTATGTAAGATTATTTAGTTTCGCACGTACAAATTAATTAAATTAGTGAGCATATATGTTTAATTTGGATGAATTATACTTTGCATAACTGATAACATGCATGATTATATAGAATTTTTCTAATCTCACTATTTCAATGGGATAAGAATCAAACGAAATTAACTTAAATGATAGAAGTAATTAAGGGAATATCCCAAAATCTCAATATCCATTTAAATAATTTATTATTTATAATCTTTCAAAATAAATGCCCCTCTATAGATGAACTCGGACACAGACAATGTAAGAGACGAGCTGGACTTCGAATTCCTGGGCAATCGGTCGGGACAACCTTATACGGTTCAGACAAATGTGTTCGCTCACGGCAAAGGCGACAGAGAGCAAAGGGTCAACCTATGGTTTGACCCATCTGCTGATTTCCACACCTACTCCATTCTTTGGAACCATCGCCAAGTCATGTAAGTCCATTTTTGTGATATCAAAAAACTCACTAGTCACGTGGCAAAAATAATCATATTTTTGATAAATATGGCCCCTACCTCTTTACATGCAACGCAATTTAATATGCATTGACTTTAGATCTCTCGTCCGATTTTTCATTTTCCAAAAACCATAAAATAAAAATTGTAGATTCGCGGTGGATGAGGTTCCGATTAGGGTTTACAAGAACAACGAGGCTAGAGGGATTCCGTTCCCCAAATTCCAACCAATGGGAGTTTATTCGACGCTATGGGAAGCCGACGACTGGGCGACAAGGGGAGGTCTGGAGAAGATAGATTGGAGCAAAGCCCCCTTCTATGCGTATTACAAGGATTTCGACCTCGAGGGGTGCCCCATGCCGGGCCCCACCGCTTGCGCCTCCAACGCTAACAACTGGTGGGAGGGCGCCGCCTACCAGCAGCTCAGCCCTGAGCAAGCCGGGCGCTATCACTGGGTGCGAGCCAACCATATGATCTACGACTACTGCACCGACAGGTCCCGGTTTCCGGTCACCCCACCGGAATGTATGGCTGGAATCTGATACTCATACTGATACTGATACATCAACGCCTATATTTTTCGCCCCATGCACGTCTGAGGGTATAAAGGGTATGGCAGTTTGTTGGTTATCTTAAAATACTGAGTGTGATGGATGTGGGGATATGATCATCACAAAATGTCAATTGTGGGTACAACATCGTGCGTCTGTATTTATTGTTGCATATAATTTGAGCCAATAATATGGTTATGTGTGATTGTGACAAAGATATGTAATTACTAATCAATGTGAATGTTATATATATATAATTCAATCCCAAGAGTCTTTAAATTAACACACTCAAGAAATAGAAAAATAAAGACGCATTTAAGTGGTTCAATTTTAAAACCTACGTCTACACGAAGGGAAAAGATAAATGTATTTATCTCTATGAAAATTACAACAACACAACTATCTGAGTTGAAAAGATTTTGTAGCATTACAGCAAGACCATTGACTACCATTCTTAATTTCCCTTCTTTCTCTATATATTCTTATCACTTAATCAAAACTGAAATACAAGAATGTCTCTCTATGTACGAATAGGGATGTCAATTTACCCGCGGGTAATGGATTTTCGCAAAAACCTGAACCTATTAGGGTGGGTTTGAGAGACATTTGATATCCACATATAGTTTCGTGGTTGCAATTCACTATCCATTTAGTTTATGGGTATGGGTTTAGATACTTACTATCCATACCCGCGAAACCCGTTTACCCGCAAAAAATATCCGTGAAAATACCTGCTAATTACCCGTGAAACACCCGTCAATTACCCGTTAAATTTGTTATAAACTTATAATTAAATTTTATTTCGCGGGTATCCAATGGATAGTGGGTGGCGGGTATTCGACAGATAGTGGGTAGCAGGTATTCGACGGATAGCAAGTGGCGGATACCCGACGGATAGCGGGTATCCGCGGGTGGCGGGTTTGGATACCATTTGATATCCATGAATAGTTTCGTGGTTAAAAACCATTATCCATTTAGTTCGTGGGTATGAATATGGATAGTCACTATCCATACCTGTCGTACCCGATTGCCATCCCTACGTACGAATGCAGTGCATTAACTTGTATTTAAAGACAGAGAGACGCTGGAGATTAGTCAAGAACTAACTAACTGAATAATCTTTGCATTAACAAACTCCGAGCTGAAAGAACTAACTCTCAGCTAACCACCTTAGTTTTTAATCTCCACTCAGTCAACAAACTTTAGTCATCTAACAATTTTCTTTCAGTTAACCTTCAGTTGTCCATTCACTGACAATTCTTCAAGTAACTTCAGTTTACTCTTAGCTAAATAAATTGTAGCTGACTGATAACATATATACTAAATTGAAAACTAGCTAGATATAACCATGTATGATGCAGATACACTTTCTCAAGACAAAGTTTAAGGGGTTTTTATTTTTTATATTTACTAACAGAAAGAGCGTACATTTTACGTGTAAACAATAAATTTAAAATATTTTTCGGAATTTAGGAATTGCGCATGAGTTTTTTTTTTTTTCGTTAGGGTACATACCTTTCGTTTTGTTTTCTAATTTAGGTTTGGTTGTCGGTTTTCCCCAAATTTAATCCAATGTCGAACTCGAAAATGACATTGTGGACTCGGAATTGACACTGTGGACACACCGGACGGTGACATAAAACAAATACATACATATCAAAACATGACAACAAAACATTCAATTTAATTAGTGCATGCTGCTGAAATAGAAATTTTATTAAAAAAAAAAGAGAGAAAAAGGCCCATATTTATTAGTGCATACATGATATGTACTATATTTAATACTCCCTCTGTCCCAGCGAACTTGAAGTGTTTCTTTTTGGCAAGGGTAAGAAGTTGTAGATTAGTGTTTTAAGCGTGTAGTATAAAAGTGATAAAGTAGGAGGGAGAATGTAATAAAGTGATAAAGTATGAGAGATAATGTAATAAGGGGTGCAATTAGTTTTGTAAATTAGTGCTTTAAATTGCCTAATTTTTGCCAAAAATGAAATGACTCAAGCTCGGCCGGACAGCCCGAAAAGGAATACGACTCAAGTTCGGTGGGACGGAGGGAGTTTATAATAGTGTGATTTATTGTCATTTTCATTTATCTAGTTTAATAGAAACATTCTATTAGATATTTATCTTTTTTCAGAATTCTAAAAAGACTTTCGGATATATATCAAATAAGATTTTGGATAAGGTAATGTAATTAATGTATATATTTTTGTAGTGTTTTAATATCTAATGAATTAATACGTTCTTCTTCTTATAATAGATAAATTTACACAATTATTGTGTACTCCTAAAATTAAATATGTAATAAGAATATAATAGACAATTTATATTTGGGGTATGGGCCTATAAATACTCGAACTTTTTTCATTTTATGATTTTGCACCCAATTTTAAAATCTACTTATAGATATTTGAATTCTGTATTCCTTCTAATCTTGCACCCGACGAATTTTTACTCCAAATCATTTTTGACATGGCAGTCGGATTGATATTCGAAACCCTACAATTACGTGTTGTAGATCTCACATAGACAACAAACTTATTTGCTTCATTATGCACTTTAAAATTCCCTCTCAATCCGGCTATCATGTTAGCTACGATTTGGGGGTAAAAATTCGTCGGGTGCAAAATCAGAAAGAATACAAATTTTAGGTATTATAAGCAGGTTCAAAGTTAGAGTGCAAAATTTGAAAATTGAAAAAGTTCGAGTATTTATAAGTTAAAATACTCCTTTTATATTTTGTACTTAAGACACTTTTTATATTAGTATAGATTTATTTGTGAAGTTTGGTTGCCAATTGATAAAGAGAAAAAAGTTAAGCAAAAAAGAAAAAGATTGAATGGTAAAAGTGATGTTATACGTATACATATAATTTCTTTATCTTCATCCTTTGCAGCTACATCTCGCGAAATATTGGGGATACCCATGTCTGCAGAAAAACGCGACCTAATGGTAAAAACAGGACTGTAACTTTCAATATTTTCAGAAAGAGTACTATATTTTACGAAATTTGGAAATGAGGACTATATGTTACAGAATTTGAAAATGAGGACTATAACTTTCATTTTTTACATTTAGACTCTTATTTCGAGCCGTGATGAAAGCTATATATAGTCCTTATTTTGATGTGTTAAATAGGAGTGTAAATGTAAAAAATGAAAGTTATAGTTCTCATTTTTAAATTCCGTAACATATAGTCCTCATTTTCAAATTTCATAATATATAGTCATCTTTCTGAAAAATATTGAAAGTTACAGTCCTGTTTTTACCATTAGGTCGAAAAACGCGGTTTTGAGATCGGAAGCTATTTGTACTATAGATCGAAACCCAAAAAATTAAAGCATTTAATCAAGAATTGAAAATTTATTATTTGTATAGTACGTAGTGTTTACACACTGTCATTCGATAACACATTAATTTATCAAAGTAACAATATTCAAAGTGATAATTTATCAAAGTAACAATATTCGAAGTGTTTAGCCACACTTGATCAGGAAAACAATCCGCATCCCATTTTCGCAAATTAATATTGCTCATTACATGTTACATCGACACTAAAACATGTTATGATGCGCAACAATAACAAAGATTATGACAAAATAATGAATTACCTCAAGCACAAATGTTTGTCATTGGCCTGGGGAGATTCATCATCATCACGTAATATTGCACCAATTGCTTGCAAATTCAACAAAAATAAAATGGATCAAGAAATGCCACCATATATATACTATCAAGACAAAGAAATTAAAACAGATCCAACACATGCATGCAATTCATTTACTATTATTGTGACAGAAATTAGCAAATTTGTGTCTTCCCCATCACACATCGAATAAATTGAGATTATTTCCAAGCGTTTTAATGAAGGAAATGGGTAATTAAGTAATGCCTAGAGTTGAAAGCTCTGATGAGTTGGAAACAGAAAAGGATGCACATACATAACCTAGTGAAATGAGACAAGCGCGCGTATGAACCTTCCTCGCTACAAGACAACTGAGCCACTCATTAAATTGAAATCGAAAATCCAGCCTCGTTACAAGTATATAGTTCAACTTCTGCCATATATTTACTTTTTTGAAGCCTCACAAATGAGTATAGCATCAAAATCCAGCCTCGTTACAAGTATCTGCAATAAAGTTTGCTAAATGCCATGTGGGAAAGTAATAGTTCATCTTGAAGCATGCTAATGCGATCAACTCAACTATATGTTAGAATTAAGTAATTCACATAATTACAATAAATTCTATGATGATAATTTGAGAATATTTAGACTAAAATCACTAACATGTAGCCATAGTTGAAGATCATTTGATAGAGTATATATAATCTTCTAGGAATACGGTATTCCTTTTGGTTTTGTAGTCTCTGATAGAAATAAGAATACAAAAAGAACTTACCGTTTCCTGGGGACCAGACCCCTTATAACTTCTCAAGTTATCAATATTTATTATTTGATCCATCAAAAAATAATAAATACAACATTTAACATATACATAATATAATAGCATTTATTTACATTAATCATATATATATATATATATATATAGGGGTGCGCTCTATTAGAAGTGGTTATATCCACTACTACAAAAGTTTACATACATAACAATGCATAGATAACGGTTTTTTTCAAAAACGTTATGTATGAGCGCACTTTTAGGAATATATAACAGTTTTGCAAAAATCCGTTATCTATGTAGTGTTGTCTATATGCATAGATAATGGTTTCAATTAATTCGTTATGTTTTTGCGTTATCTATTAGTTACATACATAACGGTATTACAAACCGTTAAGCCGACCGTTATCTATGTGCGTATTTTTGAACTCTTAGATAACGATTATTGAAACCGTTAACTAAAAGTGTTATGTATGCTATTATTTCATTTAATTTTTTATTTTCATAATTAATTTATTAATTAAATAATTTAAAAATATTGTATAATTCTATCTCTCATCTCTTCCCCAAATCTCTCTCTCTCTCTCTCTTCGCGATCTCTCCCTCTTTGAGAGATAGTCGCCGCCGCTGCCGAGGCAAGTTCCGGCGAATGGTAGCTATTCGCGCTCTTCCGGCGACATCGGTCGCCGCGACCTCGCCTCTCCATTTTCCTCTAACATATAGCTAGGGCAAAGGTTGAACCCTAGTTCTTCTCGCTCCCACCCACCCTGCATCGCGTCGCCTCTGACGCCGCTCTTCTCGCAGCAGCAGATCGGGCGGCGGAGCACCCTTCTCCCCTCCACCGAGCACGAGCAGACCACCCCTCTCCTCCACCGACGCTGCTCTTCTTGCAGCAGCAGCAGCAGATCGGGCTTTTTGCTTCTCCGTCTGCCACCTACCGCACCCGTCTCTCTTTATCCGTCCGTTAGCCCTAGCAGCTGCCGCCGGTCGAGCTCTCAATCGCAGACCCTAGGAGCCGCCGCTGTCGCCGCCGCCTTCTACAATAGCCACCACCAAGGTAGAATCCCTAATTATACATCCCTTACGCAGATCTCATTCCAAATCCCTAATTTTTGAACTTTGTTGGTAACAATATGATTTAGATTAGGGCTTTTGCTCGAATTTTTTAAATTATCTGAAGCTATTTTCCTCAAATTTTTTAATTTTGTGAAGCTATTTTGCTCAAGTTTTTGAATTATCTCTCTGTTATTGGATTATCCTCAATTGTAAGAATGAAACACATTCTCATACATAATTCTCCAACGGTTATTGGATTATCTCTCACATTCTCTATTGTTTGTTTGCTAGGAGATTATCTCTCACATTCTCTATTCAACAATATAGAATGAATTCATTCTTACGGTTTGTTCTACTAGCATTGGAGTGATAAATTTCAATTTCCTGTGAATCACTTCATCAAAACTTAATGGCATATCCTTTCCAGGTTTATAGTTGATTACTATAGTTTCTCCGCGTCTTGGTTTTGAATCTTTTGATCAGTTCTTAGATTGTTGTTTGTTCTATATTTAGCTTTTATCAAAGACTCAATGAATTGGGTGTTTGTTGTTACTTCTAGTTACTTATTCGAAACTCTCTGCACAGCTAACTGTTTGATAATCAAAAGACAATTATGCTTGTTTCTTTCCCCTTTATTTGACATTGATTGTAAGCTTCATATGGCTGAAAAGTTACTCTTAGGTCCTTACAGTGGGAGCTCTACACCAGGCTGATTCTGATGCTTTGAGGATTGCAGCTTCTGCTTGGCATGATGAGATGACACTCTTGCCTAAACCCTTACTTGTTGTTTCCATTGGAGATCCTACAAGTAGGTTACGCATTTAATTGTTCTGGACACTTAAAACTTTTTGACAGTGTTAGTAGGAATCATTGATCCATTACCCTGATGTCAGCATGTACACCTCTTCACATATAATTTCAATAATGTACTGGCACATTTAGAAGTTATCAGAAGACTAAATGCCCATTCTTTTAGATTGTAACAGCTTCAAAGAGAAGTTCTGATTACTGGGTCATCCGGGGTCATCCTTCCCTTCTTACTTAGATATTAATTAGAAAGTATTTCATAATTTCAGAATTTGTGAGATTCTAATTTTTTTTTGTTAATGCTTATATGCTATTCTCTTGTTGCAATGCAGCTTACAACTGATCTTGCAATGCAGCTTACAGCTGCAATGAAAAGTATTCTTTCAACTTGTGGAAGTATCAAAATATCGTTTTCTCGTCGAACTCCCAGGACTGTGCGTACTACTCTCTTCACAATTTAGGTAATTATTTATTTGAAGCTAAATTCTTAGTCATGCTGTAATGAACAGGTTTCTGAAATCATTTTGACTGTAATGAACATATCCAAATCCACATATGGGACATCTAGCTTTAGCAGATGCTTTTGTAATTACAGCCGATTCAGTAAGCATGCTGAGTGAAGCTTGCAGCACAGGGTATGTATGTAATCTCTGCATGCATTTGTTTTGGTAATGAAAGAATATTTTCTTGTGCTGTTTTGGTAATGATAATTTTGCTTCACAATTCTGAGTCAATTTGCAAGCAGCATGTGATGGTGTAGCTGAAAAGTATGAAAGGGCATATGTTCTTCAATTGTTGAGCTCTACCAGTGTGAATGGCCGAGATGTTCTTCAATCATTTTTCTTGCTCTAGTTCCAACTTTATGCTTATGGTTGTTGGTTCACCCATTTTTATAATTATTCATATGTTCAGCAACTTATTTGAGAAAAAAAAAACATTGTTCAAAAAGAGATATATACAACATGTACCCTTCAGCTTTTAAATGTAAATTAACCATCAATCTATTTGCATGTACAAGCACCTCCATTTATTTTACTGCATTTGGCTTTATACTGTTTGATGGAGTTCTGATAGAAAATTGTATTAATAATGCTTACTTTCACCTTTTTTTGATAGTTGATTCGCATTTGTGCTTTGATGAGTTAATTGGTGTAGTCTTGCTAGTGACTGGAGTTTTGAGGCTTGGGAGAAGACTTTAGAGAATATAAAAATACCTTTAGCATGTAGACCAATTTTGACATAGTATACTAATAGAATCCATTAGAAACTTGTCTGTATCTTCAGAATTACTCAACTTAAAGAGGTAAAGGCTTTGAATTGGAAACTTGCTCGAATTGGATTATCTAATGTGATTCATGATGTAGTGTGAAACAAAAGTCAACATATTGTTTGTTATCTTTTTCTCGTCCAGTTTTCCGGTTTATATATAATGCTACTGAAAAATTCTGATGCTATGTGCCACCTTTTTCTCACAAACTACTGCCACGAGCCAAAGTTAATTTGCTATGTGCTACCTTTTCTCAATTGGAAACTTTTTCCAATCCTAATCTTTTAAAGACATCTATAGTTGCAAGCAGATGACCTTTCTTTCTACTTGTGGTATTAGCTACTTGAATAAGAAGTGAATTTTACTGTATCTGTTCGGTTATAGTAAAGAGCTGCATATATATACATTTATTTATTTGTGTGTGAGTATTGTGAGAAATTGTACAGAACCATGTTATACTGTGTTGATACTATTCCTCACTAATTAACTTAGTAATTCTTTTGATATATGTTATTACTTAATCCTTAGTACTTTGATGGTTGCTTTTCTTTTATTTCACATATTTTATTTGGATTATTTTTCTATTGGCAGGTTGAGCTTGTGTGTCGGGTTCTCTCCTAAGTTAGTTGCTGCAAATTCATCATAGCAGGTCAACTAGTTCATGAGGACTTGGTGCTAGAACACATAATATGATAGATTTTTGTTTTAGCTATAAGATAGTTGGAACTTTCAATTTTGAATCGAAATATGCAATGATCATATGTACTTGATACTTGGTTCATTTGTATGGTAATGTATGAATATTTTGGATGATATATAATATTGTTATTGGTGATTTTATCATTTTGTTGTTTTAAAGTTATTTATTTATTTCTTGAGATAAATAACATAAAAATCGAGAAAAATATTAAATATGCTTGTTGTAGTTGAAATACATAACAGTATAAAAAGTACAAAAAAATCGTTATGTATTTCTATCAAAGATAACGGTAAAAACTGTTATAAAAAGTAAAAAAAAACTGTTAACTATGATAGAAAAAAAACAAAAAAAATACAAAACATAACGGAAAAATCCTCATACATAACGGTAATAAATCGTTATGTATAAGCATTATAGATAACGGTTTCATACCGTTATGTATAGAAAAAAAACTGTTAACTATGATAGGAAAAAAAACAAAAAAATACAAAACATAACGGAAAAATCCTCATACATAACGGTATAAACCATTATGTATAATCATTATAGATAACGGTTTCATACCGTTATGTATGAGCGTCTCGTACCGTTATCTATTCTCACATACATAACGATTTTTTAACCGTTGTCTATGATACGTATCATAGATAACACCACTATACACAACAGTTTTTTTGCTCATAGATAACGGAAAAAATCCGTTATCTATGAGCGTTTTTCTAGTAGTGATCGTGCATGCCGTGTGCATGCTTTCATGTTTAGTTGGTTAAGCAGATGCTGAGCTGGCCTACGTGCCCTCATGCTTTGTGTGTTTTCGTTCATATAAATAGCATAAACACTTGTAACTTCTTTTCAACTTTTCACATTCAAATAAACCTTTCTATTCTCTGCAACACTTTTTCTCTCAATATGGTATCCAGAGTAAAATATTAATCTTCCGCTGTTTCTTCTTCCATGGCTCCTGCCACACCTTCAAACACCAAAAATCCTAACTATCAACTGCCTCCCTATGAGGATCAGTCTAGTCCTTATTTTCTTTCTACTAGCGTCAATCCAGGCATTCAACTTGTCACTCAACAATTGAACGACGCGAATTATACTAACTGGAATCGCTCGATGACTACTACTCTTATCGCGAAGAACAAGCTCGCGTTTATTGATGGATCTATTCCTCATCCTCACCACATTGATTTGTTGTTTACTCAATGGATGCGCTGCAATAGTATGGTAGTATCGTGGATTGCAATTTTGTTGCACCAGATAACAGCTCCAGCATCATGTACATAGATGATGCAACTCACATTTGGAATGATTTGAAGGATCGGTTCTCACAAGGCAATCTAGCCAGAATTTGTCAACTCAAGCAACAATTATTCACTTTGCAACAAGGATCTGATGATGTTAGTGCTTATTTTACCGAGCTCCGAGTTCTATGGGATGAATATAGGGATTATTAGCCTACGCGTTGGTGCATTTGTGAGAATTGTCGATGTCACAGTTCAAGGAAATGGAATGAGTATCAGATGCATGAATGCTCCATGCAGTTTCTCATTGGTTTGAATCATTCTTTCTCTCAGATTAGATCTCAGATCAACTCTACAACTCCTCTTCCACCTCTATCCAAGATATTTTCTCTTGTCTTACAAGAAGAGAGACATAGGTCTATTGATTTTGTGCCTCAATTATCTCAGATTGCTGGTGATACAACTGGATCTATCATAAATTCTACAGGTTTTGCTCGAGGCAAAGCTAACAAAGGGAAATTTATCTGCACACACTGTGGGAGAACAAATCATATTGTGGATAAATGTTATGCTCTTATTGGTTATCCACTAGGTTATGGAAGAGGAGAACCTCCTGGTTATTCTAATAATGCTAACATGAAAGCTCTGCATCAGACTAATGCAGGTGATAGCATAGGAGATGTCACAGGTTCTATTGGATTATCTGCTACCGAGATGACTCAAATGATTAGTTATTTGCAGAATCAGATGCAAAGTTCTTCCATAACTTCATCTACTGGATCTTGTGGGAATAATTCAGGAGATGTTGTTCCAAGGTACTATTTTTGCTCCTGCACAAGCTTCTCATCCTTTCAGTGGTACAATCACTATAACTCCTCTCATATTCTCTTTAATCTCTTCTTCATTTCGGTTATTAGACACATGAGCCACACACCATGTATGCGATAATGCTTCTCTTTTCACCTCTTCTGTTATAGCTCAAAATACTCATGTAAATCTTCCTAATGGCAGTAGTGCTAAGGTCACTTGCACTGGCACTATCCGACTCTCTCATTCCCTCATTCTTACATCTATTATATGTGTACCTACATTCTCATATAACCTTGTCTCTGTTAGTTCCTTAGCTAGTTCTTCCTAATGTTCAATGACCTTTACTCATGATGATTTTATCATTCGGGGAGCTTCTCTGGGGACTGTGATTGGGAAGGGTAGCAGGATTGGAAATCTCTACGCTTTAGAAGCCTCTCAAGCAGCCTCCATTAGTACTTTACCAGCTATGTCAACTGCTGTTTTTGCCGATTTGTGGCACCATAGACTAGGACATCTATTAGCCAATAAGTTGCAATTGTTGTCTAGAGCATTGTTTCTTTCCAATTGTAAATAATCACTTTGTGAAATTCGTCCTTTAGCTAAACAAAAGAGATTATCATTCCCTGTTTCTCAGCATATTTCCAATGCTATTTTTGATCTCATACATTGTGATATCTGGAGTCCTTATTCTAAACCTATTGTTCAAGGATACAACTATTTTCTTACAATTGTGGATGATTACTCTAGGTTTATGTGGACATTGCTCATGAAACACAAATCGGATGTTAGAGATATTCTTACACAGTTTTTCAGCACCATTCACACTCAGTTTGATAAGAACATTAAAGTCATTAGGTGTGATAATGGACCTGAATTTAGTTTGGGGAAATTGTACACCAAGTATGGGACCATAGTTCAACACTCTTGTTTATCTACTCCACAACAAAATGCTAGGGTAAAGAGAAAGCATCAACACCTTTTAAATATGGCTAGAAGCCTCTTATTTCAGTCTCACTTACCTATCTCATATTGGGGGGAATGTATACACACTGCATCATATCTTATAAACAGAACTCCTTCATCTGTTCTGCCTCGGCAATGTACATCTTTTGAGATGCTCTTCCAAAAGTCTCCTAGTTATTCACATTTGCGGGTTTTCGGTTGCCTATGTTTTGCATCTAGTTTAGATTGCCATAGGTCCAAGTTTGATCCTAGAGCTGTGAGATGTGTCTTCCTTGGTTATCCCTCTAGTTATAAGGGATACAAGATACTGAATATTGCTGCTCAAACCATTAACATTAGTAGAGATGTCATTTCTCATGAGAATGTCTTTCCTTTTTCTCATCTCCCTCGTTCTACTTTTCCTGAACCTCAATTCACTTTTCCTATAACTTCAGTTGATACTTCTTCACAGTCTAATGATATCTCAGCTCCTATCTCATCTCCTGCTGCTCCTGATTTATCTCCTGCTCCTTCTGATTCTGTGGAAGATACTGAGGTTGCTACTCCCATTGCACCAGTACTTACTACCAGAACAAGAAGGGTAGCCAAGCCTCCTGCTCATCTCTCTGATTACATTTGCAATTCTGTCACTTGTTCTTCCTATCCAATGCACAAATATATTTCCTACTCTCGTTTGTCTTCAGCCTATTATCGACTTGTTTGCTCCTTATCTTCTATTCCTGAACCTTCTTCATACCACCAAACTTCTTTGTATGCTGAATGGAGGAAGGTTATGCACGCAGAATTAGAGGCTCTCATTAAGAACAATACCTGGATTATTACCCTGCTACCTCCAGATAAGATTGCTATTGGTTGCAAGTGGGTTTTTAGGACCAAATTCTATGCTGATGGCACTTTGGATCACTACAAGGCTAGGCTCGTGGCAAAAGGTTATACACAATATGCTGGAGTTGATTTCTTGGGCACATTCTCTCTTGTTGCTAAGTTCACCACAGTGAAAATCATGCTCTCTCTTGCTGCTGTCTATGGGTGGTCTCTTACACACTTAGACATTAATAATGCTTTTCTCTATGGCGAACTTGAAGAAAATATCTATATGGAATTACCTCACGGCTTGCTTGATGAAGGGGGGAATCCATATCCTGCTGGATCAGTTTGAAAGCTTAAACGATCACTTTATGGCCTCAAGCAAGCATCTCGGCAGTGGTACTTAAAATTCTCTGAAGTTTTGGGAAAATTTGGCTTGACTTAGTCTACATGTGATCATTCTTTCTTTTTTAAGCAAGAAAATGGAAAGTTTTTGTGCCTAGTGGTGTATATTGATGACATAATGTTGGCCAGCAATGATAACAATTTGGTGAGTTCTTTCAAAGACTTTTTGGGACAGAATTTTAAGTTCAAAGACTTGGGGAAGCCTTCTCATTTTCTGGGTCTTGAAATAGCTCACAACAACAATGGTATCTACTTATGTCAACGTAAATATGTGCTTGATTTACTGAAGGATGCAGGTCTTCTTAATTACAAGCCTACTTCTTCACCCATGGAATCAAGAAAACATTTGGATTTAGATGAGGGATCTTGTAACAGCCCGGCTCCAGACTTGACAATTGTCCCCACAGACCAATACGAGTCTTTTCTAGCGTGTTTTGTTCTCACCCGCACGCTCCCCAAGAAACTTCCCAGGGGGTCACCCATCCTGGAATTGCTCCAAGCCAAGCACGCTTAACCTTGGAGTTTCTTCCACGTGGGCACCATAAAAGAAGATGCATCTTATTGATATGAGTAGCTTAATCAAATCTTTTAAGCTCTCCTCGAATATGCAGTCCCATACCTGCATATTCTCGGAATCCCTCTTGTTCGGGTGTGTTCCGGTTCATCCCCATGCCCCTCTGCTTGGAAGTCTTAATCGGAGCCGCTCCTTGTCCGTGCCTCTTTTGCACCGGCGATCACTCCGCACTTCGTCCCCGGGCGTCACAGATCTCTAATGGATGATTCAACTACGTATCACAGGCTTATAGGGAGACTGCTTTATATGTGCTTAACAAGACCGAATATTACTTCTGCTGCTCATAATCTAAGCCAATTTCTTTCTAGACCATGTGGAGGTCACATGGCTGCCGCTGAAAGAGTCTTGAAGTACTTGAAAAGAACAATGGGACATGGCTTATTTTTAGATAAAAACTCAACCTTGGAGTTATCTTCCTTTTCTGATGCAGACTGGGCATCATGCCCCACTACCAAACGTTCAGTCACTGGGTTTTGCGGTGTTTCTTGGCTCATCTTTGATCTCTTGGAAATCCAAGAAGCAGACCACTATTTCATGTCTTCTGCCGAGGCCGAGTGTCGGGCTATGGCTCAAACCAGCTGTGAAGTAACATGGGTGCGAAATCTCTTGCAGGAGTTTGGGGTTCATCCGTAGCGGGCAACACCTCTGTACTGTGATAACAAAGCTGCCGTTTATATCTGCAACAACCCAGTATTTCACGAGCGCACTAAGCACATCGAGATAGACTGCCATACTGTGCGTGATAAATACTTGAATGGTGTGATAAAGCTGTTGCATATCAAGAATGATCATCAGCTTGCAGATGTTCTTACAAAAGCCTTGACTGCACTTGCTCAGTGCAACATTATGCTCAAGATGGGAATGCCTAGTATCTACCTTCCATCTTGAAGGGGGGGGGTATAAGAAGTGGTTATATCGTGCATGCCGTATGCATGCTTTCATTTTTAGTTGGTTAAGCAGATGTTGAGCTGGCCTACGTGCCCTCATGCTTTGTGTGTGTTTTCGCTCATATAAATAGCATAGACTCTTGTAGCTTCTTTTCAACTTTTCAAATTCAAATAAACCTTTCTATTCTCTGCAACACTTTTTCTCTCAATACGCTCCAATGAGACCCTTATTTTTCGTGTGACACTGAGACTCTTATTTTTCAATGAATAAAACATATATATTGATGAACAAGGAAGTATATACTAATGAACAAGAAAGTATATACCGATGAACAATGCAACATATACCGATGAATAACAAAATTTAAAATATTTCGCTCCCTCCAGGATTCGAACCCTGAGAAAAAAATTCGCCCTCTAGGTACAATATCAGCCATAGGATTGATAAAATAAACGCACGAGATTGTGTCTAAGATCTCACTAAAAATAGGGGGTCTAATTGGAACGCTCCCACACACACACACACACACACACACACACATATATATATATATATATATATATATATATGGAGGAAAAATCAGAAAAATGAAAAAAAAAACATAGGCCAAAAAAAAGAATGGAGAAAAAGTAAAAAAAAAAACGCATGCCAAAAAGAGGGCAGTGGGTTTCAAACCCCTGCCCGAACCCCTGCCCTCTAGGATAAGAGACCAACAAACAGCACACGCGTGTTGCCATTGCACCACGCCACACATTTTTTTATTTACTAAAATCTGTAATATATATGTTTGATGCGGACGTGGGTTAGGGCCAACCCGGCCGCATAGTATGCAGGAGTCCGCATGCAATACCAACTATTTTAAATATAGTATAGATACCGAATAACATTTAGACATTTCCCATGATTTCCACTTTGACTAATTTTAATATTTTTAATTTTAAAATATTATATTATATTTTAATTAATATAATTTTAATTTTAATGAAATGTTGAATTTTAAAATATAAGAGTAAAAATATGATCAAATGGAAATGAAGATTCTAACGCCGGATTCAATGCACTAGAGAGAGGAGGGCGCTAAGGTGGGCATTACCAATTAGCACCTCTTCTTAGCGCCTCCCAGTGTGGATATTCTAATGTGCGAAAATCAGATCTGAGTCAAACTTAAATTTGATTCGATTTGAATACAGGTTTCAATCAAAGATATAATTCGGGTCGAATTCAGACTGATCCGATTTTTATGTAAGTCATAAATTAGAATTTAGATAAATTCAATCCAAATTCAGATCATAAATCAAGATTGAAATTGAATTCGAATCGAGTCCGAACCGATCTGATGCATAGCAAATTTTTTATTTCTTATATAAATAAATAAATAAATTTAAAAATCGCGTGATAAAAACTCAAATGTAGAACCTTAGATTTTGAGCATTAACTTCATACCGCTAGATCAACACGCATCCTACGCAGCAAACTTTTATCTTGAAAGGGTGGATAGTAAAAAAAAAAAAAAGGTGTGCATCAAAATAAAACGATAGTGGTGAGGAAGAGGGGAGACGGGAACATCACGTGGGATGGACCCTACCCGGTCCCCTAAAAGTTGGGGCATCTCACGCGACCCAAACCCGTCCATCCAATCTTCTTTTCACTTTTTATTTTCAACGGATTAAATACAATCAAATTTCCCCATTCATTTCTTACTCCACACGCCTCCTTAACATTCCCTTCTGTCTTTCAAACTCTTCACTTTTCTAGATCTATGCATGCACACACATTCTCTAATACATTAACATTAATAATAATAATAAAAGTTCTCTAGGATGGTCTCATGGTAAAGTGGCCAATTTTTATAAATCAAAAGTTTTAAATACAAATTCCACTAACTTTTCTATATATTTGAATTTGTCAATCCTGATTTTTAAATGTAGTTTCCGATCTTGTTCCACCAATGTTTTTATAAATTTAGGTATATTATTTATGATTTTTCAAGTATGATTTACGTTTGCTAATTAGTGTAGAAGAACATGAATTTGTCCATCAAAACGTGATTGTGAATTCTCATGAACTAAAAAAGAAACATGGGTTTATTTAGATCGTCTATTTTTTTTTTGTAAATGAAAATTTTATTACACACAAGGAGCCAAACTACAACAACTTAAGGCAATAAGATGGATTACAAATCCAATCACTCAAACTATAACAAGCAACACTAGGAGATAGATTTGATACCTAAAACCAAAATTTTACTCCTGAATAAGTTCACGTTCCTTTGTTGCGAACAAACAAAATAAGTAGTGTGTATGATCAGGGCCGGTCCTGAGGGTGGGCGGGCATGGGCGACGGCCCAGGGCCCCAAAAATTTGAGGGCCCAAAATTTTTAATATATCCTATTAATTATAGATCTTATGTATACTAACAAAATAGTTCATCTATTGATTTTGGGCCCAACATAATTTATTGTCAAATTTATATCTATACTATATTAAAAAGAGAGTTTTCAATTTGAAATCAATTTCAAATTAATTTCAAAATTGAGTGACAATTTTGTAGTTATAATAAAATTGAAGGTTTATGTTTAAACTATATATATTTCTTTTTATTTTCATTTTTCATTTTCTTTTACTTCTTATTTGTTGTTACATTTCTTTCCAAAATTGTGAAATTCAATTAATTATAAAATATTTAATATGCATATCAAATTAAAGATCATGATAAGATTTAATATGATACTATATTTTATGAAAATATTTGATTTAAAATGTAAAATTTATGCATGTTTAAATATTAAAGTTTTATAAATTTCTCTCTCCTCTCTCATCTTTTTAAATAAATATATTTTTAATTCTTTTAAATTAGGAGTATTTTATTTTTAATTTTTTTAACTTATTTTTTTATTTTTGTTTTTAATATCAAATTTTATAATTGTGAATTCTTTTTTATTTTTTTAAGATTCAATTCAAATATATTCAATTAAATTTAATTTTTTATTATATTTATAAGTATAATAATTAAATTAGTATTAATTTTATACAAATAGTAAAAACAAAAAATATTTTCAGTGCATTGCACGAGATGCAAATGCTAGTTGCATTTAAAAGTTAAAGTTCAATTTAAAATGCAAATGCTAGTTGCACCTCGCCGCAGGTAATATATTTAAGTATATAAATTAATTAATATTAACAATACCGGCGGCAGCGCCGTCGGTGATCACCGGAGGCATCCTTGCCACTGGTATTTCCGCCGCTATTTTGAAAAACACGGTCGTCCCCTCCATTGTCGGTGGGCCGCCGGTAATTTTGGTCGCAAATTATACATTTTTTTGTAGTGGTAGTATGATATTATATTAGGGCCCCATTTTTTAATTTCGCCCAGGGCCTCAGTTTTGTCAGGACCGGCCCTGTGTATGATATGTTTACTGGTTGCTAGACTTGCAAAACTTACGAATTAAATCCAGATAACTATATTCAAATTGAAAAATATATGTTGACATCACGCAACAATTGCAGAAAGACTTACGAAAAATTGCAGATTGAGTTTGCCCTGTTTTCAGAAAGAAAATAGTATTTGAAGCCAATCTATAAGTTCTAACCTACTAAATCTCAGACAAAAATTAATCATATGCATGTATCGTCAGATTCTGAAACAAGATAAAACAAACGAAAAGGGCACATGCATGTATCGTCAAGAAGCAACAGTCAATAATTCCTTCACTATATTCTATATATAAAACACATACACGGATACATCCATTTGACAAAAATAGAATAAAGAAAAAAACCATCATTAACACTCAGTATTTAATTATCTACTTTCTATAACAAGCTACGTACACTGAGAGTTTTTAATACATGCCCTTAACCGAACCAAAAAACAGGGTTAATTGTGGGATCAATATACACTATATGTATATATATATATTCTGCAACAAATTAAACATTTATTTCCTAACACGCTGCCGATGGATTGGTGAAGTGATTGTAGAAGTGCGGCTTAGCAAAAGGGCTCTTCGTGGCGTTTTCCGCAGGGCCGCCGCCGCTGCTGCTGAACCTTTCGCAGGTGGGGCAAATGGTGAGCGTCGCCGCCGCCGGCAGCTTCATGTAGAGCGGCGGCGCTAATTTGAGGTCGTGCAGCTCCTTCTGCAGACGCCGGTTCTCATCGGTCAGCGTCTCGCAGCATTTCTTCAACAACTCACACTCCACTTCTGTTTGCTTCAGCTTAGTCCTGTCGATATTCATTACAATTACAATTAATCGTTAACTCATTTTCATGCTTAATTTTTGCTACCTAACACAAGAAAACTCTATGTAAATTCTTAAAATTGGGTCCTTTATTTTAAAAAATGGAAACTTTCGAAATACAAAAAATAAGTAAATTATATCTAAGATATGGTTAAAAAATAAAAATTTGGAAATACAAAATATTAGCACTAATGATATCTTAAGAAAAAGAAATTAAAAATACCTTAAATCTAGCTTGAGCAAATTGAAAAAATAATAATATTACTACTACTAGAGGGATTCAGACAAACAACGCACCTTTTACCGACCTTAATTGCTACAACAAATCATTGTTTACTTAAAGCTAAAAATTATAAATATACGTGAACTCTTTTCATCCTAGTTCAATGAATTACATTTCTTTATTTAGAATCCTTATTTCAATAAATTAATTTTTAAAATAAAAAATTAATACATTATAAACACCTGCATAAATTATTATTTATATCAATTATTTCTCTTTTCATTAAAAAAATATTTTTATTTTATTCTCCTATTTTTTTGACAAATATTAAATCTTTAAAAAATACAATTACTTTCTCTTTTATATTTTATTATAAATTATTCGTTTATTAATATTCGCATTCATTCCTTATTATATGGACCCAAATATCTTTTGGCGTTATTCGGAATAAGTATACATATACTCACTCCGTCCCTAATATAACTTCCTATATTTTCTTTTTGAGACATCCTTCAAATAACTTTCTATCTATTTTGAACATTACCCACCACTAATAATATTTTATTTATTCTTATTTTTTAACTTTTCACAATTCTCAATACTAATTATAATATATTTTCACCATTTTTAATACTAATTAATTATAGTATTTTTTTTCCATTATCAATTTCATTAATAACTTTTTCTTAAAACTCATTCCGTCCCAACTAGAAAGTTATTTGGGGGACGGAGGGAATGTATAAGGATTGAAGTGAAAATTTGAGAATTTTCCAATGAATGTATTAAGTCACTACCGTCGTAAAATTAATTGAACAACAAAAATAAAATTTGGATTGAGGAAAAAAAAATAGTAATAAAAAAAAGACAAAAAGCAAAAGCTAAAAGTTGAGGCAACGGGTCCGTTCAAATCTATCCGACACCAAAAAGATAATCTTTTCGACTCGTCTTTATGTCTATAACTCTTCTTTTTCTTGTTTTTAAAATAATTTAAGATTTTAATCTTTATGAAATTTTATGTTTGTGAAATTTCTTATATACATGTTTGTATTGAGATTTGTGATTGATTTTGATGATGGGCTGACCTGGCTCTTCTGTTCTGGAACCAAACTTCAACTTGTCGTGGCCTAAGCTTCAACTCCATCGCCAAATCTTGCTTTTGTTTCTGAAAATACACGCCAAGGATAAGAGACACAGAGAGAAAAGAGAGAGAGAAAAGAGAGAGAGAAGAGAGAGAGAGAGAGAGACTGACAGGATTGAGAGTGCTGTGGTGCTTGAAGCTTTCCTCCAAAAGCGCAGACTGAGCTTTGGTAAGGCGAAGTTTCTTCCTCCCATTGGATCCGTCGTCGTCTTCGTCGCTACCCCTCGATGAGACTCTCTCTGTTTCATCAACCTCCTCGCTGCCCACCTCTCTCTCTCTCTTCACACTAGCGTTGGAGAGAGAAGACGCGGCGCTGTCGTTGGAGCAAACATCAACCCTCTTATTAATGGTTTCGCCGAAGAGGGTGAGAGTGAGAGATGGCGAGGATGATAATGACTTCTTCGAATTCTCTGCGCTGCTCCTAATTCCCAATCCTAGAACCAGACGGGTTTGGCATGAATCATCATCAACACCCATGTGTCTTTATTGATTTAATTTTTTGCTCTAAAGTTTGGACTTCTTTTTGTATGGGAAAGGAGAAAGGTGTGTGTTGTGTGTGATGGTATAGGTATATGCTTGAGAGAGAGAGAGAGACTTCTTTTTTGTTGGTGTGTAGTGAGAGAAATGAGGAGCAGCACCAAGGAGGAAAGGCTTTTGTAAGCGAACTAGTGAGTGGGTTGGTGGGTGGGTGGGTCGGGGTGGGGTGCATATGATTAATACAAATAACATTCAAGGGAGGAATGAATTCATGAGAAGGGAAAGGAATTTGGGTTGGAAAATTATGAGAAAGTATACTTTTAGGTGACGTTTATTTTGCATAATTGATTATATGTAAAATTGAGTATTTTTATTCTCAAGAGTAGTATATCTCTAATCTCACTGAAATAAGAATAAAGTAAAATTAGTTTGAATAATAAAAATAATCAAGAATCTTAGTAAAAATGAAAAAAAAAATCATTGTAGAGCTCGATTTTAAATGAGAAGAAATAAAAAATGGTTGACCGATCGAACCCCACTTACGGTTATGGCCAATTATGAGGAGCAACAAGAAGAACGAGGAAAGCAAAAGAACCACGGCACGCCATGTGGCACAAATCAGATGTCAAGAATCAATGTAAAGAGTGAGTACGTGGACACGTGACCATCAAAACCCATGACTTTCAACATATATCCCTTTTGCTATTTTCTTTTTCCTTCATTTTTTCTGGAGAATTCAAATCCTGCTTGCTAGATGCTAACCCATTTTTTCATATCTCCATTCTTTATAACATTATCTTTTCTCTCTTGATTCTTGGGAGCATTCGGCTTTAAATTTAATGTATATGGGTCCCCACTAGCGTCAATTTAATTATAGCCAACCCTTACAAAGAATAGGTTGAAAATATCACCCTCGTTCAAGGTCAAAATTAATTTATCAGTTTTGTATATGTGTTATTTAATTAAGATTCGACTTGGTGAATGCTTCACAAAGTTATGAGCAAATCAGTCGATTTTATTTTTTATTACACTTAATGAGTCAGTTCGTAAAGGATTATGCTAACACTTTTATAAATGAATTAATTAATTTACAAAATAACTTACACTATCATCCTTGTTTGCTTACTTATGCTAACACTTTCGCGGCTGATGATTTTTTGCCACCACAATCGTTATTTCCAACCGCAAATTAAAACTTTTGTATAATTGTTTTCTGAACTGTGCAAATGGTTGCATTCATTCATTAAATATTAATTAGGGGTTTGATTAGGATTTAGTTTAATTATTTTATTATTTAAAAGGTGAACGTTAAGGCGTCATTACTTCTTCTTTTTTTTCTTTTTTTTTGTAAATTAATATTATTAACGACGGGTGACAGAATCATGGTAAGTTGCAAAAGTTGGTAGACTAGTTAAAGCGCACTTTTTCAATGGTTATATTAACTTTAATTTTATCTATTTTAAATCGATTGTAAACCATACAAATTGTGTCGGTCATGTTTTCCTGCTAAAATTTAAAAAGTGTGCTATAAAACAAAAATAAGTGCGCGGGAAAAAAGTTAATTGAGATCATACAGACATAAAAAATTATGTCAAAATTAATAAAGCACATATATATATATATATATATATATATATATATATATATATATATTTGAAACAAGTCAAAATATAGCATATTTATAAACACTATATCGTGCCCGAGTATAAAATAATCCAAAAGTTAATTGACCCAATTATAGCACCGATTCAGACTTTGTAGGCTTGAATAATTTGTATCCTAATTATCATATTTAAACAAGAAACAAAGACATATATAGTTATTCCATTCACAACAAAGATATATTCTTTCAATCATTCTAATAAGTCCAAGTGGTCCAAAAACACTTAATTCCTCATAGTAACTGAGAGATTAGATTTTTAATCCATTAATAATGTGTTCTTGTTGGAGATAAGGGGCAAAATAAATTTATAATTATTTATAATGTTAAATAATTAATTAGTAATACCCCTGTTGCTAGAAAAAGGTGTTTCATGGGATGCACACACAATTAGTAGGTAAGAGTAGTTTGAAGCAGACCACATGAGGTGCCTCTTACACCATGTCTTTGATTAATTAATTGATATGTTAGAAATGGGCATCATGTTACTTTGCTGGCTAAGTGTTGCCCCTCTTTTCCAACCAAATTAAGCAACGTGGGGAATGGAATGTATTGTCCACTGCACATCCAGATGAGATAAGATATGCACTAGCTACGATATGAATAGTAGATTAATAATTTATACACATAAATATTCGTCAAATATGAGTTTTTAAAATAATACTAACATTTAATCAAAACTTGAAATAATTTAAAAGCATGTTAGTCAATTGGAGTTGCTCATATATACTACAGTTCTAGAGATATTGCTCAGATTTTTATATTTTTGAATATACAAGAATCATGAATATATATTAAAAAAAAAATCTAGCTAGTATAAATTAGACTATACCCAAACCAATAACTAATCTAGTATAAGCTATTCAAACAAAAACAAATACTTTCACCGTCCCACTTCAAATGACCTAATTTCTATTTTAGGTTGTCCCATTTCAAATTATCCAACTCAAATTTAAAATTAAAATAAGGTGTTTAACACTACTTTTTGGGTTGTCTCATCACCACTTTAATTATACATTTATCACATATTTCTTAATCTTCGTGGATCATTTAAAGCGAGACGGAGGGAGTACAATTCATACGCCAGTAGAACTTGAGTAATTAAATGATCTCTTGTAAAGAGTGACCTTGATTCCTTAATTTTGCCACTTGAAAATATGGAGAAAATCATCATAGCACAGTACTCCAGTATTTAGAATTCTAATCTATATCTATTTAAAATAGTACTCCTATTTTACAGAATTTAGTTTGCTTGTTACATTCTAATTATATGTTTAATTTAAGGGAAATATTCTAATATGATATATATGGATTATGGAGTGCTATTTATCCATAACTATTATAAAAGAATGTATCCTTAAAAATTTAATTATACCTATGGTATCAATACTTGATTTTGTTTTTAAATAAGTATAATATGATAAAAAAAAATGCAGTATTAATTTAAATACTTGAAAATTCTGATTAAACTTATCTACTTTTTATTATTTACTCGAATAATTTTAGATGCATGCATCGCATAGACCATCACGTTAGTATATGTAAACGAGGAAGACATTATGTCACATATGCGAATAACAAATTTTGAATTAGAAACTCATAATATTGATATGATAATCTTGTAACTTGGTATCACACCAATAGATGTAACATCTCATGGAATTTAATACTTAAATAATCGGTTTTGTTGTGTGGGAAAGAGAGAAGGTGGGAAGTGATGAAACATAGTAGGGGGAAGCACACCATGAGGCATGAGGGAGGATAGAATAGGATTGATGATCACGAATCAGATCTTTGCTTAACTAGAAAGATGTATGTTTGGACCTACTCATCTCTAGGCTTTTGCAGGATAAAATATTTCAATAATGCACTGTCTGCTATGCCCATCAAAAGTTAGGTCACCCTTTAATTCTGTATAATATTATTAATACAGTATAAATACTCTTATGCATTTTAATTAATACTTTTTTGCTTTGCGTCTAAATTCTTGGTCATTTACTCCTTTATATATATACCTGATGAATTTACGAGTTGCATCGATGTAAAAGTTGCATATTAATTTCAAATAATTAATATTCTGCTGCAAGAGTTAGAGGTGCTAATTATGTAATTGAGTGTATTTTAGTTTTGCTCGAACTTGGAAAGTTGTAAAACAATATACCTAAAATTTGTGCATTAGATGATATCAATGTACATATACAAGATATATTTTGGTACTTAGAAGATGATGAACTTAACAAAAGTTTTAATTGAAAACTCTACTGCTTGGCCGCTACTAAAAAAATGAATATATATGACTCAACATACGTAATAACTATTGAAAAAACTATCATATATATGAGCGCATTTTCTATATAGATTACGCTCTGAAAATAAAAATATCATATATGTGCGTGTAGTTTTGTCATACATGATATTTTGGTGATAGTTTCGTAAGAAACATCATGTATAATTGTCATTTTTCTGTAATATACATGATATTTCAACAGAAGCATCACATAGAAGCATCACATATGTGAGTGTCTTTTTAAAAAATATACCTCATACTATTTCATAACATATATACAGTCATACATGCGTACATATGACATTTTGATAGAAATATCATGTATGTGCATGCGTATTTTAAAATATATATATATATATAGGGGAGAGCTACGGTATAAACACTTCTTAACATATAAAATACGAACTAGCTAAAATGTATAAATTCGATGTAGAACACGTATGAATTCGTTGGAAAAATGTATGAATTGCGAAAAATAAATTTTTTGCTACCTATGGGATTCGAACTTGAGACCATGAATTCATCCAACAAGGTGATGAATCAACTGTAGATATTGATGATCTAAGGGCTGAAAATGGTTCCTGTTTTATATTCTAAAATATGTTTTTATTTTAGCTCACCCTTATATATATATGTATAGGACAAAGTTCTATAGAAACACACAAATATTTTCGAAGAAAGGAGACGGAATCTCAGCCATTAATCTTGATCCATCAAACGGTCAATAATTAAAATTAAATTTCGCATCTAGATTTTTGATGAATATTTAAAATTATTTGTATGTTCAACCGCATGACTGATATGTTCAATGTTTCTTAATTTCTTGTATAAGCTCATGTTCTTGTAGAACCTGACCCTTTATATATATATATATATATATATATATATATATATAGGGTTGGGATCTATGAAGAAGTAACTATATTTCGTTCTGAATAAGTCAATAAATTTACCGAATAAATCACGCGACCGCACAAATAGTTATTTTACTGAATAAACACGTATATTTTTCGTTCATGCGCTCGCATGATTTATTCAGTAAATGTATTGAGTTATTCAGCCTTCGTTGTTTCCTTCTACATTTAGCATTCTTCATTGATCTATTCCCTATATATATATATATATATATATATATATATATATATATATATATATATATGAGCGCACTCCAGTGAGACCCCCTATTTTTCGTGTAACATGAGTACAATGAATAAGACATATAATACTAATGAACAAAACGTATATCTAATGAACAAGTTGTATATATTGATGAAAAATACAAGTTAAAAAATTCGTAATGAATAAGACATATATACTGATGAACAGGGCCGTATATATTGATGAACAGTATATACTGATGAATACCAAAATTTAAAATATTCTGCTCCCTCCAGGATTCGAACCCGCGAAAAAAAAATCACCATTCAGATACAATATCAGCCATAAGATTGATAAAATAAATGCACGTACCAGATCGTGCCCTAGATCTCACTAAAATTAGGGGTCTCATTGGAGCGGCCCCCTATATATATATATATATATATATATATATATATATATATATATATATATGATGAGCTCATATTTGTACTCGTTTTTGTGTCTATTTTAGGCCTAAATCAAGTCATTTTTTCTTTGTTTATCTATACCTCTGATGAGCTCATATTTGTGCTCGTTTTTGTGTCTATTTTAGGTCTAGATCAAGTCAAATTTTCTTTATTTTGTCATGTGTCTTGTGCCCGGGAGGGCATAGTTCCGGGAAGAACCCGCTTTTTGGACATAATGTGCAGGTAGGGCATAATGCTACTGCATTCCTGGAGAGAGGCATGTATATAAAACAGAGACGTTTTGGGGCATAAAGCAACCTGGATTAAAGATTAAAGTCTGAAATATATGTGGCCAAGTGAACCAACCCTTTGACCATAAGTACCGCACAGGATCTAGTGGCATTGGATGGAAGGTCAAGGGCATGAGACAGCAGAACAGACGGACGAGGTAGGAACGACGTGTAGACGCTTGATCTGGACAGAAGGTGATGGTCATCCATGAAGAGGCTGGTAGGGTTAAACCTCTACCCTATCCACAAAGGTTCGAATCTTCAAGATTAAGCCTGTAGATATGGATGAATCATGAGATTCCTCGTTCCAGCCGACTCTCTATGGGCTGGGCCTTCTCAAGCCTTAATCGCTCTTATTAATATCTGAAGGCTTCTCGCCTGATGGTAACGATTGAGTGACCATTTTTGTTGTGCTATAAATTGAAAGATAGTGTGGGAAGCAAGCTACGCCCGTCTGTGGGCTTAAACATTTCATTTTATGTTCATGTTTTATACGACACTTTTGGCCGTAAGTACTCTTTTACTTTAAGTAAATTTTCTTTTCATTTCAGCATGGTTTCATTTATGTGTTTTGTTTTGTTTATTTTATTTATGTCTAGCTAATTTCTTTAATCTGATTTCGGAAAGATGAATTAAGCATGAACACTTAAACTCGTGAGGTCAAAATGGGCTTAAGAACTGCATGAATATGTTCCTGATACACTAGGTTTGATTTAATATGATCTGGGCAAGTTAATTAATTAACTGATCACTAATTGGTTAAAGGATTTTGACCACAAGTAACCTTAGGGTAAAAGGTGAAAGAAATTTCATCCTGCGAATAGTACAACTAGTGTTGGAGTCACGATTATTAGTTAACTCCATGTAATAATTGAATTGGGTCTTTCTAAATCTTAACACATTTTGTGCATAACTCTTTCAAGTGAGAGGCCAACGTAGGAAGAGTCTTTGACTATAATAGATGAACCCATTAACTGATAATTTATGGGGCTTATTCACTGAAGGAAAGATTGGGCATGAAGCTGTAGCGTGTGTGACAATAAGGGTGTTACCGTCTTATGCCTATAACCGATTGATATATGCATGTGGTGAAAATACTTGAACCTATGACCGAGTGAAGTTCATATTTAATGAGTCGAGTTCAAGTCAGGTTTGTTTGTCATTTGACCAATCTACGTTTATATATCTACAAAAAAACGTGAGAAGGAGAAGCAGCAGCAGCAAGAGGGGGGAGCGGGGGGGGGGGGGGGGGGTTCTGTGCGGCGCAAACTGAAAAAAGAAGGGCTCCGCGTGCCCGATTATTAATTCATTACTGATGGCAATTGTCGTCGCTAATTAGCGACGGTAAAACGCCGTCGGTAAATGTATAAAATTAAACATATAATGCGTATAATAAAATTACCGGCGGCGTCGCCGTCGCTAATTACCGGCGGCAATTTTGCCGTCGGTAATTGGCCGGTGATTGCGAAAGGGCGGGTCGCCTGAAATGCCGCCGCCGTGCCATCGGTAATTACCGACGGCAAAATCGCCGCCGGTAATTGTCGTCGCTATTTACGCTTTTTTGTAGTGTATGTTAGTTTAGTTTTAATTATCGTTTTGCCCATGAGAGTAGTATGTATAGTCGTTACTTGTTAACCTAGCTAGAGAAAATTCTTAAACCATATTATTAATTCTGATGCAGGCATCTTGTCTAAGATTTGGAAAAATTTTAGATTTCACTTTTGGATTTTCAAGATGATATCATTCGATGGCTGGCATGTGTAGATTTGGGATATGCTGGGAATCTAACAAAATTGATAATCTGCATTCCGATTCACAGTGCATCCAGTATTATTTTATTCAACTAGGATTCATTAATATCTAATTATAATGTATTAATTTATAATTAAGATATTAATCACAATTAAACTATGCAATTAGAATGAATTCGTAGTGTATTTAAATGTACCAGAGTGTGCGCTTAAAAATTACTCTTGCTTCAAATGTTTTGGAATGAAAGTTTAATACACATGTATGTATGTCACTAAATTTAGTGTCTTTTTTAATAAACTAAATTTAGATTTCAAAATTAACTAGAATTATTCATTTTGAAGATATAAAAAACTTAATGCTACTAATTCTTTAATTAAATGGATGTGGTCATTTAATAAATTACTTAACTCCAAACAAACAAAAATCCTTATAATTCGCCAATCTAATTTTTGTTTTACAAATAATCAAGTCAGACTATGTAACACACTTTATTTATGCATTATGCAACAACACATGATTGCTTCAAATCATTATGGTCATTTGAAAATTAAGAAATCGAATAGATCTTTTGTCTTTAAATGCGTAATTAAGCAAAAAAGCTACTGGATTAGCATTGACTTTTTTCTTAATTTTTTAAAATAAATGATATATATATATATATATATATATATATATATATATATATATATATATTTAGTTTTTCCATTGGGATTTCAATCTATTGTACCAAAGACTGGATGGAACTTTGAAAGAGAAATATATAGAAAGGATTTTGTGAGAAAGGTCCTTATAATAAGAAAAGATTTTGGATAACCAAATTTATATGATTAAATTCATTTAAGTTATTCATGTGAAATGAGATCAATAAACAAGACAATAAAATTTAGGAACAAATTAATATAACGCATGAACTGTATTCTCACCAAGTTTCGAATTCTAAAGGAACAAAATTTCGCTACATTAATTTAATATGGTTGTTCGTGCGTTATATTTATTTGTTCATAAATTTTATTGATTTTGTTTGTTACATTGATTTGTTCGTAAATCTAGTAGTGTTAGATCTGAATAGTAAATATAACGATCATATGGTCTATAAGTTATCTTGTACGTAGTATATCAAAATAAATTGGATTCTCACTATATCTGTATGATATGTGGTTCCATTGAGAATAAAGTTCGTGAAAAATGAGAATCACGAATAAATCAATGATATCTATGAGTAAATCAATGTAACTGATGAATTGTTGTATCCAATTAATATGGTAAAAATCTTGTCTCCTTGAGAATTGAATCCAAACCAAAATATTTATACATAAAAATTATTGATGTATTCACGTGTATTCACACACACTCTCAATTATCAATACATTTCGTTTGCTACGTGATATGGGATAAAACATGATATCTTTGACTATGATTAGAGATGTCAATCAGGCCAGCCCACCGAGTTTCGGGCCAGCCCTATCGGGTTTCGGGTTAATCGGGTGCGGGCTAATCGGGTTGGGGATTTTGTCGGGTTATAAAATTTCAACCCTAACCCTAAACATTTGGGTTTCGGGCTAGCCCATCGGGCTAGTCGGCTTAAATGCGTAAAATAAAATAATCATTTGTATTTTGTTATTTTTAATGATCTAATGTATAATGTATAAAATATACATAGAAATCAAAGATATAAATTATATAGCAAGCATGAAATGCAAAAATATACGATATTGAAAAAAACATCAAGATTGCATAACATATAAAATAAGTTGGTAACAATAAAATGTTCAACTTTGTTAACGAAAAAACAATAAAAAAAAAATATCCAACAATAGTTTGAATTCATAGAAGCAAAGCATCTCAAAAATACAGAAAAGTAAAATGATGAGACTTTATAATATTTTATCATTTTTTTATTTTTATATCTAAATATTTAATATTAAGTATTCGGGTTAGTCGGGCCGGCCCTATCGGGTGCCGGGTTATTCGGTTACAGGCTAATCGGGTTGAAAATATTCAACCCTAACCCTCTCGGATGGCGGGTTAATCGGGCCAGCCCACGGGTTTCGGGCTAGATTGACATTCCTAACTGTGATATATATTAAATTATTAGACTTCGATATCATATTTCGTAAGATATAGTATAAAAAAGATTTTACGCTATCGCACCTCTCAAGTGTGATACAGAATCCAAAATATATGAATAATGAATAACGGGTCGGCCACTAATTTATAAAGGGTTTTGAGTTTTGAAGCAAAAAACATAGAGTGTTATATATATTTATGGGGTAATTGCCTGTAAATTCCTAACGTTTACACGGAATTAGTTTTTGCACTTTTTTTTATTTTTCTTATTTTAAATACCTAACCTTTAGTTTTTGTCTGGAATTTGTCCGGTGACCGGTTTTTACTGACACCGGCGCCGGAAATTACAAGGTGGCAGCCGGAAAGTGACACCTAAGCAAATTTAGGACATGTGGAAAAAATATCTAAAGAAATTTAAAATAAAAAATACATGTGGAAAGAAAATTAAAAAGAAAAAGAAAAAGAAAAAGAAAAGAAACCCCCCCTCCCAATCGTCTTTTCCGTTTTCCCCCTTCCCCCCACCCCAAACCGATCACCGGCGCCGCTCCCTGCCACCTCCACCGCCGCCACCTCCCCTTCCCCCATCCTCTGCCATCACCACCACCGCCGCCCCCTCGCCTTCCCTCACCCTCCACCGCCACTCCCAAACAGAAGCACACAATTTGAGGGAGAAGAGTCGAGCCCCCTCTGTTTTCTTCGAATCCAAGCTCTGAAATCCGGACTTCAGCGGCGACGCGGCGCACGAAATTCAGCGTCTGAGTTTTTGCAATTTTATGGTGAATTCGAATTTTTGATTTTCTAAGTTTTTTGGATTTTGGATATGTTGGTGCGGGCGGCGGAGAGGGAGTTGTGCTGGTGTGGAGGGAGAGAGGCGGAGGCGGAGGTGCCTCTGTTGAGGGGGAAGTGGCGGTGCCGAGGTGGGGGTCGGATTTGGGGATTTAGGGCTTTGGGTTGTAGTGCCGAGATGGGGTTTGAGGGAGAAACGATGGCGGCGGCTTCGCCGCTGCTGTCGCTGAAATTTCAGAGAGGGGAGGGGGAGGAGAAGGCCGGCGAGGTCTGGGGAGGTGGAGGGGGCGGCGGGCGCCGGCGTGTGGTTGTGGCAGGCTGCGGTGGGATCTGGGGTTGGGGAGGGGGGCACCGGGATCTGGGGATGGGGGAGGGGCTGACGGGATTTTGGGGAAGGGGAGGGGTAGACGGGGTCTGGGGAGGGGGAGGCCGACGGGTCTAGGAAGGGGGAAGGTGCTGCCGGCGCCAGCGTGTGGTGGCGGCAGGCGGCGCCGGCGGGGAGGGGGGGGAGTTAGGGTTTGGGAGGTGGGAGAATGGAAAAGATGATGATGTGGATGTTTTTTTTTATCATTTTTTTTATTTTTTTTCCACATGTCCTAAATTTGCTTAGGTGTCACTTTCCGGCTGCCACCTTGTAATTTCCGGCGCCGGTGTCAGTAAAAACCGGTCACCGGATAAATTCCAGACAAAAACTAAAGGTTAGGTATTTAAAAGAAGAAAAATAAAAAAAGGTGCAAAAACCAATTCCGTGTAAACGTTAGAAATTTACAGACAATTACCCCTATATTTATCCCATACTTGTATTCTGAACGAATCATTTGTTTAGGGAATGTGGACCGTATAAGCGCACTTAACAACGATGAATGGGAATAACGACATGAATAGACAAAATCTAAGGATAATCTAATCTAATGAGATTATAATCCTATCCAATCAATATTTATCAAACAATTAAATACAAACAAACAAGTGGATGGAACAGTTTTGCCACCAATACATGAATTTTGTCGCTCGTGTGCAAGAAAGTCAGAAAGTCTAATCTAAGTTGTTTTTCTTTGTGTGTGTGGTGGGGATAAAGTCTAATCTAATTAAGTTAGTTGTCTTTAAAATATTAAATAATGTATATAAGCATTACGTAAAACATTTGCTTTAAGTTAAAATTTTATTTGGACGATATATAAACACTTCTCATAGTTCTGCATGTTTTTAGGTTCTTTAACTTTTTTATTGCTTTCCAATATTAGTAGATTCTGATCACGACTAGTACTTAAAGTTACATTCGGACAATTTAATATTGTATCAACAAAAGACAAAAACAAAAGATACTTAACTATTTAATGCAGTAACTAAAATCCATTACTCCCTCCGTCCACCAAAAAAACTCCCAGTTGGAGTTCGACACGGAGACTAAGAAAACTGAAAAAAGTGGTGTAAAAGACTAAAAAGGTAGTGTTTATGTATTGTGATTACTTTTACTAATCTTTCACTAGCTATTTGATAATAATAATAATAATAACAATAATAATAATAATAACAACAACAATAATAACAACAACAACAACAACAACAACAACAACAACAACAACAATAATAATAATAATAATAATAACAATAATAATAATAATAATAATAATAATAATAAGAAAAATATAATAAGTATAATAATAATAATAATAATAACAACAACAACAACAACAACAAAAATAATAACAATAATAATAATAATAAAATCAATAATAACAATAATAAGAATAATAATAAGAAAAATATAATAAAGATAATAATAATAATAATAATAATAATAATAATAATAATAATAATAATAATAATAATAATAATAATAATAATAATAATAATAATAATAATGATAATAATAATAATAACACCAACAACAATAATAATAATAATAATAATAATAATAATAATAATAAGGATAATAATAATAATAATAATAAGAATAATAATAATAAGGATAATAATAATAATAAATAATAATAATAAAATATAATAATAAAAACAATAATAATAACAACAATAAGAATAATAACAATAACAATAATAATAATAATAATAGCAATATAATAATAATAATAATAATAATAATAATAACAATAATAAGAATAATAACAATAACAATAATAATAATAATAGCAATAATAATAATAATAATAATAATATGTAATATTAATATAATAATAATAATTAATAATAATAAATAATAATAATATAATATATAATAATAATAATAATAATAATAAGAATAAGAATAAGAATAACAAATAAGGATAACAATATAATAATAATAATAATAATAATAATAATAATAATAATAATAAAATAATAATAATAATAATAATATAATAATAATATAATAATATAATAATAATAATAATAATAATAAAATAATAATAAGAATAATAATAAGAGGATAAAATAATAATATAATAAGAATAAGAATAATAATAAGAATAATAATAATGTAATAATAATAATAATAATACTAATAATTAATAAGAATAATAATAAAATAATAATACTACTTAATAATAATAATAATAATAATAATAATAATAATAATAATAATAATTAATAATAATATATAACAAACAACAATCACAATAACAATAACTAATAACATAACAATAATAAAGATAAGAACAATAATAATAATAATAATAACAAATAATATAATAATAAGTATATACTAAACATAACAACAACACCACAACAATATAAGAATCATAATAAGGTTAGGGAGACTAATTACATAAGTAATGGTAGAGTAAGTGGGCCCATAGGTAAAAGTGTAGGTAATTGTAAAAAGCCAAGGGATGGGTATAATTGTCCTAAAGCAGAGCTAGAGTAGGAGTTTATTTCGTGGACAAATATTTAAGGGCAAGTAGGAGTTTTTTTGGTGGACGGAGGGAGTATAAGTTAACATTAAGGGTGTGTTCTCTTTGATTGTAAATTTATTATGAGAAAAGAAATGATAAATAAAATTTTACCCTTTAAATCCATCCTTTCATTTTCTACTTGACCCTTACTCATTCCTCATTTACATTACAAAGAAGGGATATCCCTCCAAAAATGATGTGATGATATTATCCCTCCTTTGTAGTGTAAATGAGGAATGAGTAAGGGTCGAGTAGGAAATGTGGAAAAAGAAAGGAATGATTTAAAGGGTTAAATTTTGTTTATCCTTCATTTTCCTATGATAAATTTACAACCAAAGAGAACGCACCCTAAGTAACGTTTACTTTGCATTGTTAAATATATACATAATTGAGTATTTTTATTATCAGGATTTCTCCAATCTCACTATTTTTATGGGATAAAAATAAACAAAACTAGCTTGAATAATAGAAATATTAAAGAGTCTTGGGAATTCTAAAGTTTCAATCCATGAAAGTAAATAAGGAATTAATCTTACTATTTTTATCAATCAAGGTTAATCGACCAATTGTAAACGCCCCCTAAGAGTGTGTTCTATTTAATAGGTAAAATTATCATGACAAAAGAAATAACAGAAGTTTATGCCTTTAAATGCTTTCTCTTTTTTTTTCGCTACAAAAAATGCGCGATTTACCGAGAAAAATCACCAACAACTCACCGACGGCAAGAAGTGCGGGTCGGCTACATCACATTTACCGACGGCCGACGTCGTCGGTGATATCCTGTACCGTCGGGGAATATATATATATATATATAATATTTATTAAATAATTTAAACTACCGATGACAGTGGCCGTCGGTGATTATCGCCGGTGTCGTGTGCCGTCGGTAAACGTGAAGCGGGTAGCCTAATACTTTGAAACCACAAAATCGGGCAGAATGTGCCCTAACAGCACATTCGCGCCGCCAACCCTCTCTCTCTCTCTCTCTCGCTCGCTCGCCGTTGCCGCCGGTGCTGTCTAAGTAAGTCTCCCTCCCTTCCTTTCGTCTCTCTCTCTCTCTCTCTGAACCTCTCTCTCTCATTTCAGCCCCGCCGCCGCTGCCCTGGCACCGCTTCGCCGCCGAGCACTACCGTACTATTATTTTGTTAAATTAGAATTGTTAGATTAAAATTATTAGATTAAGTAAATTCTAATTAATTTATAGTATGAATTTGTTAGTTTATAAAGTATGATTAAGTATGAATTTGGATCCTCGATGTCTCTCTTGTTCACTTGCGCTGTAATGGTAAAGACTTGAACAGAGGACGATCCTTGCCGAAAACTCTCTCAACTGTGAACAGTTTCTGATACACCCAGTTCGGGGTTTCGCCGCGGCGGCATTTGATCAGATTTCATCGCCAGAATTACCAGCTACGCCAGAAAGATCAGATTTCATCACCAGAAATATCAGATTTCATCAGCACCATTGATTTGTTTTCCGACACCGTGACCCAGCTTCGCCAGCACCCGATCCGCGCCTCCACCGTCTCGCTCATCCTCGCCGTTCGCCCTCCCCGCGGGGCCAAGCGCCTCCGCCGCAGAGAACGACGGCCAACCAGAGATCCGGCTCACCCAGCTGAGGAGAACGACGCCGCTGTTCGGTGAAGAACTGGACGGCCAACCTCCCAGCCACCTTTCCAGAACGTTTGTTTAGCTCTTGGTGAGAGGTTAGTGATCTGACTTCTCGATAGAGTGATTTTTATCACCTTCTCTTCGATCCGTTTGAACACTTTTGTGAGGCAGTTTTTGCACGGTGATTGTTTTTCTTTACTTCCGCTTTGTTTCTTTGATTTTCTCTCAAAGCCGAATTTCATAGATCGACTGCTTGGTTGATGTCTGCTAGGTTGTTGACTCTTTTGTATCTTTGATTTTCTGTGATTTGATCAATTCCCATAGAAAAATCAGCATATTAGATTGGGACTAGTTTAGGAGCGAATGGTTCCGCTGTGCACATAACGTGTTCGACGATTTGTGTCAGAGAAGTCCATGGCTTCAGATTTTCCTCCAATCTCCAACAACTTTGTCAGGCCTTTGCCTGCTTCTTCCGGTAAGAACCAAACTCGGCCTTCGGATGTTCCCTCGAGTTCCACTCTCAAACCCGCTTCTGAGAACAGCAAGAGTCATTCCGAGGCTCTTGTCAACTCGACGCGGCATGGAATTTATAGCCATAACGATGAGACGAAAAGGAACAAACTCTCTTTTGCGCGAACGGTCCAACGATCAGTTCCCAAACCAGCAGATGTTTTCGCCCAGGATTTCAACGCTCTTCACCCGGTAAACATTGGCAACAAATCTATTCTTCGGATTCCAGAAGCCCTGTATCAAAGTAAACTCAAGGAGTTTGAGTTCGCTGTTCACGCCAGGCTTTTGCTGAATAAGGGAGACGCCCCCAGATTTGCTTCTGACATTAAACAAGAACTCATGGCTTTATGGAAAACCTCGGATGCGATCCGTGTGGTGCCACTTGGGAAAGGTTTCTTTTCGATTATTTTCGCGAATGAATCTGAGCTTGCTACGGCAAAATCTAGGGCTACTTGGAAATTGAACAAAGGTATTATTCGAATCAGGGAATGGGTTCCGGATTTTGACCCATACAAAGAATCATCTGCTCTCTCCCAAGTCTGGCTGAGAATCTATTATCTTCCTCACGAATACTGGCATCCGGAAGTGATAATCGGCATCGCCAGATATGTCGGTCTTCCTATTAAACTTGATGGTTTTGCGTTTTCTGGACAAGTGGGTCACTTTGCTCGTGTTCTTGTCGACATGGATGTCTCTAAGCCTATTCCCGAAACTCTCACGGTGGATAAGGGGACGCGTTCGTTCGAGGTTGAATTCGTTTATGAAAATTTGCCGCATTTTTGTGGCTTTTGCAATCTTGCAGGTCATAACATTGCTCAATGTCGCCGCAAGAAACAGCAGAACAACAACACGGACATCACGAATCCTACAAGCTCGGATCAACCTTCTCTCAAAAACATTCACAACAAAACTTTGGGGAAAGAATGGAAGAAAAATAAAGATATTCCTATCGGTAATTCTTTCGATGCTTTATCTCAAGAGCCTTCCGGAGATGAGGCCGTCAACCAGGAGCCTGTCATTGACAAGGAGAGGACTTCCATTATCAGCGCTGCCGAACATATTAATCACACTAACGCTGACGAGTTTTGTCAGACAGATGGGGCACATAATTTGCCCCAGCGTAAAGAAGGTTTGTCCGGACCTGATTTGCTTGCAGCTGCGTGCCGACCCGTTCCTGATTCGAACATCGTACCACATATAATACCCGAAGATGTAATTAATAACAAGAACACTGAGACATATATTTTTGCTGATAAGGAGGTGGCCTTGGGAAACATGATGAAAGTGCAGATTTTAGAAACTACATTAACTCAAAATCAAAAGGCAAATAGTGCTAGTGAAAGGCCAGAACAAGAAACAAACTGTCGAACAGATGGTGCAATTAGTCGTACTACAAATGACATGATTGAATCCGTGCCAATCAAACGAGGGCGGGGTAGGCCGCCTAAGCAAACTGTCGAACAGTTGGTGCGCACGGCTTCTCCGACTATCAAAGATCGTCTACGACACAACCAGGCCGCTCCTATTGGGGATCCGGTAGGACAACTTCAGGGGACCACGACGGAATTTAACTCTTTGGTTAAGGAAGCGGTGGATAAAGGCGTCCAAATTTCAGAGTTCCTTATCTATCAAACTTCTTCTGCTGCTGGTAAAAGTATGGACACCGCTTCTTCACGGAAATGGGGTGATTTGGTGGATGATGATTATGATCCTCAGGAGGAGGACGAAAATATCCACCTTTCTCAATGAATATTCTATCTTGGAATATTCGTGGTATGACGGACACGGCACGTAATTTGCTTCACAATTACTGCCATGCTCATCATCCTATTATCCTGGGCATTATTGAACCTAAGACTAACTTTCTTCATATTCCGGCCTCCTTCTGGAAATCTATCAATTTGACTCCTTTCCATCAAAATGATCGCACCCCTCATGCTTCCAACATCTGGATTCTCATCGCCACCGGGGTTACCTGCTCGTTGATCATGTCCACGGACCAGATGGTTATTGTTGACATCTTGTTTTCTAGCTATTCTTTCAGAGTGGCTATTGTTCACGGGAGTTGTAATTATATCACTCGCAGGATTCTTTGGGATGATATCTCTTCTTGTATGGTCCCTCAAATGGTGATTCTTGGAGACTTTAACGATATGCTTGGAGCTCATGAGCGGCGTGGACGCCGGCTTCCCAGTCGTATTTCCAGTAGAGATTTTCAAGCTTTCATTGATCGTCATACTCTCATTCAAGCTCCCACCTCTGGGCCTTTTTTTACTTGGACGGACAGGCGCAAATTTCCTATGACTACTGAGTCTGTGCTGGACCGCACTCTTTTCTCCGAGGATTTTGCTGCGCAATGGCACTCTTCTGAGAGCCGGGTGTTGCCTCGTCTTGGCTCTGACCATGCTCCTATTTTGCTTAAATGTTCCACTCCTCCTAATACCTCTGGCACTCGTCCTTTTCGTTTCCTCAACATGTGGAGTTCTCACTCTGACTTTATTCCAATGGTTCAACGTTCTTGGGCTCCTGTGGTTGATTCGAACTGCCCCATGGTGCGTATGATGCACAAGTTGAAACGTTTGAGGAAGGAACTCAAAATTTGGAATAAATCCACTTTTGGGAACTTCAACACTTCGCTTGAGGAGCTCTATAATAAGCTCTCTTCTCTGCAGACACATATCGATAATGCTGGCTATTCTGAGGAGCTCTTTGATCAAGAAGTTGAACTTGAAGCCTCTATCTCGGTCATGCTCTCTCGGAAAGATGACCTGCTTCGCCAGAAAAGTAGAATTCGATGGCTCCAGGATGGAGATCGAAATACTCAGTTTTATCATAACATGGTGAGAATGAAGCGCGCTAGTCATACCATCAAGCATCTTGAGATTAACGACGTCCTGGTTGATAATAATAACACTTTGGCGTCTCATGTGGAAAACTTTTATAAATCTCTTTTTGCGGCGGATTCGAATCTTGGGGGCGATCTTTCGTGGATTACTAATTATATCACCAGTAGCCTCACTGTGAACCAGAACTCGGCTTTGGTTACTTGTCCGACTACGACGGAGATCAAAGCGGTGGTCTTTGCTATGGACAAAGATAGCGCTCCCGGCCCGGATGGCTTTGGAGGTACTTTCTACCGTTCCGCTTGGGACATTATTGAGCATGATTTTACTTCCGCCATCGAAGATTCTTCACTCATCATTATCTCCCTTCGGGTCTCAATTCCAATACTCTGAGCCTTCTTCCCAAAAAAGTAGATGCAAAAGTTATCTCTGATTATCGGCCCATCGTTCTTGGCAATTTCTTTTACAAAGTTATTTCCAAGATTCTGGCGATCCGGCTGAATGCTGCTGCTGCCACCATCGTCTCCAACAATCAATTTGGCTTTATTTTGGGACGTTCTATTCATGAGTGTATCACTCTTGCCTCGGAAGGGGCGAACTGCATGGAGAGGTCTTTACACTGCAAAAACATGGCTCTTAAAGTCGACATTCATAAGGCCTTTGATACGCTTAGATGGGATTTTCTTCTGTTCGTGCTTCAAGAGTTTGGCTTCTCCAATATTTTCTGCTCTTGGATCAAAACTATTCTAAGCTCGGCTCGCATCTCTATTAGGTTCAATGGTGCTCTCTATGGCTATTTCGAATGCGGCCGCGGGGTAAGACAAGGAGATCCTTTGTCTCCCATTCTTTTTGCCTTGGCGGAAGATGTTCTTAGCCGTATTTTTCTGGATGCTGCTAATCGGGGTTTAATCACCGGCATGCGTTTCTCGAGATCTTTGAGTTTCCCTTCTCATCTGCTTTACGCTGACGATGTCCTCCTGTTCTGTCAGGCATCAAAGCGTAATTGCATTATGATTGACTCGATTCTTCAGCTATATGCCACGGTCTCTGGTCAATATTGCAACAAGCATAAGTCTACTCTTTACTTCGGGAAAGGGGTGTCTCCTGGGCGACGTTCTCGGCTTCAACGGGTTTTGGACTTCAACATTGGCTCCATGCCTTTCACATACTTGGGAGTGCCTATTTTCTCGGGACGACCTTCTTCTGCTAAGCTTCGACCTATCTATGATCGGATTCTTGCCCATTTCCCTAGGTGGCAAGGTGGTCAACTCTCTATGGCGGGCAGGCTCTGCTTAGTCTCTTCTGTTATCAACAGTGCTGCGGTACATAGCATGCTTGTTTATAAATGGCCAGCGAAACTTCTGCATGCTCTTGACAGAGCTTGTAAAGCGTTCATCTGGACTGGGAGTACTCTGAAGAAACCTTCTTTTTCTGTGAGTTGGAACAGAGCTCGTGCTCTGAAGGAACATGGCGGCATTGGAGTCAAATCTTTCTCTGACATCAATAATAGTTTCATGTTTCGGCTTGGTTGGTATATTATGAACATGAACAGCTTCGGCTATCGGCTGCTTCGTCAGAAATATCTCACTCAAACCATGGATTGGGCTTCCAAATGGGCGAGTTCGTCGATTTGGACTGGTGTTAGAAGGACGATTCGGGAGATTGTTTCGAATACCTTCTGCACGATTGGCACTGGAGATACGATTTATTTTTGGAGAGATAATTGGCTCGGATATCGGTTGATCGACAAAATTCAAATTCCGGAGTTCATGACACCATATTTCTCTCAGAAAATTTCAGACTACTACTTTGATAATAAATGGCACCTCACTTCTAGTTTTATGCAGTCTTTCCCGCGCATTTCTCTCGACATCATATCTACCCCCATTCCTGGACTGGCGGACGACAGATCCTGGATACACTCGGGTTTCGGGAACATTACAGCTGCTTCGGCCTTTGCTCACATTCGACCTCAGTTCCCTAAGGTCGACTGGGGCTCCTGGATTTGGGCCCCTTTTATCCCCGCTAGGCGATCTCTCTTTGTCTGGCGCACTATTGTTGGCAAGCTTCCTACCTTTGATTTGAACCGCCTCTTTGGTATTCAGGGGCCGAACCGCTGCACTTTGCTCGGCAGCGGAAGAGACGATGGATCACGTTCTGTTAAACTGTCCCTTCTCGGCTTCTATTTGGGCGGATGTGTTTCGTTGGTTTTTGATTAAGAAACCTTTGCCGTTGGACGTGGGCAGCATGATTCGCTTCTCTATCCACCAGAACAACAGCAAACAAGTTGGCAATTTGTGGAAAGCTGGGGTAGTCTCTCTCCTCTGGAGTCTCTGGTCTCACCGCAACAACGTCATACACAAAAATTTAGCACCTTCGCGCCACTTGATTCTCAAGCAGGTCCGGGTTTTTCTTTGTGAAGCTGCCAACAATTTTGTCCTTGGTACTATGGCCAACTCGGTTTCTGATCTTCTCATTCTTAAGAATATTTCCATCGCTGGACAACCCAGGAAGCCTCTCTCCTATATTTACGTTGCTTGGCACCTTCCACCGCCGTCTTGGATTAAAGTTAATACTGATGGTTCGGTTCGTGAAGGGAGGATTCATGCGGGGGGCGTCTTTAGGAATGCCTTCAATGACGTTCTTGGTTGTTATCATTTCTCAGGCGGCCAGGGGGTTGCGTTCGAAGCAGAGCTTTTAGCTATTATTATTGCGATTGAATCTGTGCATCGTGCCAAATGGGAGAGAGTTTGGTTTGAGTCGGACTCTTCTTACGTAGTTCAGCTTCTTCAGTCGCACTCTGAAACGGTTCCTTGGAGATTCAAGCCTCGGTGGCAGCTTGCTCTCTCCAAACTCCATACTTTCACATGGCGCATTTCCCACATTTTTCGTGAGGGCAACAGATCGGCGGATTTTTTGGCTTCTCAAGCTAGGGAAGAGGGTTTTTGGCCTCATGCCATTGCTGGTTTAAATGATTTTGTCAAGGAGGATGTTTCTATTCCCTATTTTACTCGTTTCGCGTGATTTTTTTGTTTTTTTTCTTCGTTCTGGATCGGTTTCGAGCCGGGAGGCCTAAGGGTAATGGTTCGGCCGGAATCCTTGAGACCTCCTAACTCAGCTCTGTCAACCTTGATCCTTGACGAGTAATCTTTTTCCTCAACTGTTTTGAGGTTTTAACGAGGCTCGGCCCTTAGTCTGCAGCTTTGTGCTTTCAAGGGTTTTTGGTTTTCCGTTGTTTCTTTTTAATAAAATCTTATTTCAGCAGATTAAGTATGAATTTGTTGGATTAATTTATTTATTTTAGATAAATTTGTTAGATTAAGTATGATTAAGTATGAATAAGTAAATTTTAAGTAAAATTTTTGAATAAGTATGTTGGTAAATGTTTAAGTATGATAGTTTGTGTTTAGGATAAAATGATTACATATATGCTACTATATTATGGGATAGATTTAATCAATTTATTAAGGATCTTCTCTCTTTGGGATAGAAATTGATTATTTTTTAAGGATCTTCTCCCAACAAATGATTGTTTTTAATTTTGATTATTGCATTTTTTTTATTTCTTATTTTATATTATATTTAACAATTGGGGGTCGGGTAGACCTAGTAAATTAGAACCATTATGGTTAACGAAGCTGCTGGTAGAGTTGAGCACTTGGTAGTTAGGATAGTGGGGTTATGCTGCCGAAATTTTGTTTGATTCAAGTAATTTATGATATTTTATTTATTTTTTTCAATTAGAATTTACAAGAATAAGTGATAATCGTATGTGGATGTATTTCTGCATTTCAAACGGAACTTGAGAGTTTCCTTGAGTATGCGATAAATCAAACGGCATACACAGATGAAGTATGTAACATTAGGTGCCCATGTAGGAAGTGTAAGAACGCAGCCTTTTTATATGTGCCTACAGTCATAGAACATATTATTAGGCGTGGGTTTGTCCACAATTACACAACATGAGTTTATCACGGGGAAGTACCAGTGATTAGGCCGCCAGAACCTACTAGAATGTATGAGGATGATGAGTCATGCAGTAACTACCAAAGGATGATGTATGATCATGCTAGTAATTATGAAAATCCTCCAAATCTCGAAGAGCAGCCCAATCCTACTGCTCAACAGATATATGACATGTTGAACTCAGCCGATAATCCATCGTACCCTTCATATGATACTTACTCAAAGTTATCATTTATGACTCAATTCATGCAAAGTCAATGCAAGATCAAAGGTTGAAGTCTCTACTGTCGCATCTAACTCAACATTAGATCAACCATTTCAAGAAGAGGTTGTTACTATTATGTCTACCCACACAATTCTAGACGATGACCCGCCACGTGTTGTTCATCCCCTCGGTGGAATCGTTGACATTGAAGATGATGATGAACATGTCACAGATGAAGACATAAACAAGTCATCTGATGATGACGGTAGTGATGGTTACGAACTGATTGGTGATTGGATTAATTGTTAATGTAAAACTTCAAATATTTGATGTTTGATGTTTTTCATGTGTTCTGTTTGTTATTTTATTTGTTAATGTATTTGATGTGTTTTATTTGAATTGAAATTATTATAAATTATTAGGTCTATGCTTTTTTGAATCAATTTGAAACAGGTAACATGTCTAGTCGTAGAGGTTTTCGCCAGTCTTCTCGGTCTGAGTCTGAGCAGCTGTCTCAGACCTCTTCAGGGTTCGGGCCGCACATTTCTGCGACACCTGAGGGTTCCACTCCCCAGGCCACTAGTTCATGGGCTACAAGGCCCAGATGCCCCTCGGTTGCCGAGATCAGGAGGGATTGGCCTAGGGGCGACAGATGGAGGTTTCTATTTAGAAGGATGGCTAGTGGGTAAGTATTTTAATTTAAATAATATTTCTCGTATAACAAATAATTTCCTATATTACTTTTACATATTGGAATATATCCACAAAGAGTTTATGGAACCACCGGGCATCGCAAGTGTTCACTATTTATTTTTGCTACGCCGCAAGTGTACAATGTAGTTGCAATATAAGGAAGCAATGTCGTATTCCACAAGGATTAGTAGTTTAATTCTAGTGATTATCCTAATTCATTGCACTAGGATTGTTTAGACTAAACAATAAGGTGGTTGGTTTGATTATCTAATTAATTAATTACCTAACAAGTTCAAAGACAATTTAAATCAAACAAATAAAGTGGATTAATCAAGTGATAAAGGTGATTTAGGGACTAGGCATCAATGGATTAACAATTAGACTTCAAAGTAGCTCAATATTAGTCTTGACATTCTTATTTATCTAGAGTGATCTCTCCACTAGTTCTAGCCCCCTCTCGGACGACTAAAACGGTAGTTTACGGGTCATAGTTGCCGTCCCCGGTTAATTTGTAACCTATAACTCCCAAAAGCACAAATGATCAATAAACTCTCACCCAACTCTCAACCTCCCGGTTTATTAAGTCGATATGTTTCAAGCACCTAATCTATTGTAATCATCCTCTCCCGATTCAAATTACAAATAAGAAATGCATAAAGAGTGGCCAACATTTCATTACTAGGGCTTGAAAAGATAATGACAAGGAATTAATCAAGACATATATTGAGCAAACAAAATATATCCATTACATCATCCATGAGCCTTATCCCCAAATCAAAAGAGAATTTAGCTTACCATGTTCACAAACAACATACTTAAATCAAAGAAATACATATATGAAAGAGAGAGAGTAATGAGTGACAAATCCTATTAATGGGCTTTCTCCAATCTTCTAACTTCTCTCATCTTCAATGCCTCTTCAAATGGTAGGTGTGAGTATTAATGGAGGTAAGGGTTTAGTATGGAGGATTGGAAAAGATGGAATTTAGTGTGTGTTGAATGATATGAGAAAGAAGGGAGAAAAGGGAGAAAAGAGAGTTGTGGGGCTAAAATTCGCGTCTGGGTCCACAAAGGGCAAAAGCCCGCCTTTTCCCCGCGGTCGCGGTGACCACCGCGGCCGGAGCCCACGGCCGCGGCCCGGACCGCGGGTGCTTCCCAAAAATATTTTGGACTGTCGATGCAAGAAGCCGCGATCACCCCCACGGCCGTGGGTGGGACCGCGGTCCAGTGTTCCTCAGCCACGGCCAGCTGCCGCGGCCGTAGGGTCCTGCGCAGCCGGCTTTGGCAGCTCCGTTCTCCCTCGTTCGAGCTCCGATTCTGGTGTCGTCCGTTCTCACGGATTCCTCTCAAGACGTACTTCAATCTCATGTCTCCAAAATTCTCCAATTGATCATCGCTTTTTCCTGAAATCACTCCAAAAGCTACACCAAGCATCAAATCTCAACAAAACTCGAAATTGGGATACAAACACATATTAACAATCAATTCGTGGGGAAAAATGACAACAATTCATGCGAAAGTGAGGTACGAAAACCATGTTTGTCAGCAAGCAACTGATCACTAATTTCTTAGCAACAAAAACTGCAACTAACACAGGCAATTGTAGCAAATAATAAGCAATCGAGTATCGTATCCACAGATAGAGCTGTCAAAATCGACCTGGCCCGATGGACCGGCCCGGTCCGCCCGAGTTTAGGGCCGGGTTGGGCTCTAAAAAAATAGGCCCATAAAAAACCGGGCCTAGAAAGCCCGCCCAATGAGCCCGCCGGGCTGATCGGGCTTTCGGGCTAAAAAGCCCGGGGATTTCGGGCTTTTTGGCCCGCCCAAAATAAATAAATTATTATTTAAATTATATATTTAAAAATTCATAAATTATAACATTAAAACCTAAAAAGTAATTTGAATCCTGATTTTAGTTGTTAACTTATCTCGACCTTTATCATTTGGTAGTCAAAACAAAGCTACACAATAGGAATTAGGAGATTTGATCCTAATAAGGAGATTTCTTCCCTCAGTCAAGTTTGGGTTCGCATATATAATATGCCCGCTGAATATTGGCACCCAGAGGTTTTTGCGGCCATGGGACGTACGTTAGGATTTCCTATCAAATTGGATGGCGCTTCGGCGAATCGGGAAGTGGGAAGTTTTGCTCGATTGCTTGTTGAGATTGATTTGTCTCTTCCTTTAATTGACTCTATGACAATTGATTGCGATATTACTTCCTTTTATGTGGAATTTGTTTATGAACATTTGCCTCGCTACTGCTCTCTATGCAAAATAACAGGCCACGTTCTCGATGAATGCAAGCGGCTTAAAATCAATGCCGATGGTAATGATTCCAAGCAGGCTCCAACTAAGGAAGGCAATAATCAGAGGACGAACAAGGATGCCAATATGCCAGCGAAGGAAGTCAGCAAACAGGTGTTGAATACTTTCAAGCCTCCTGCTAAAGTTAGTAACTGGAAGCCTAAAGAGCAGCAGGAGTCTCTGGCCACGGGAAAAAATCAATTTGCTAGTCTCGATGTTGAGGAGGGGGAATTTTCGGTTGAAGAGGAAGCGGATAATCCAGAGCGACATGACACGCAGCCTTTGCCTAAGGGGCCGTTTGAGGATCCTCACCCCTCGGCGTCCCTTTCACATCGGGAACCATTTTCGACGGGTTCTGGTGGGCAGCCTGTTCTTGATGCCCGACCCAGGTCTCCCTCTTCTGCGGTGATTCTACATCAGGTCCTCCCTGAGGCCCAACTTGGGTCGTCTTCCTCTGCGGAGACTATGCTTCAGGTCCCGCAATCGGATCTAGCTTTGGTGGTGATGCCAGGAAAGGCGATGATGGAGGATTCTCCCATTCCTCGCGGCCGTGGGCGCCCAAAGGGTTCTACCAAGAAGGGGAGGGTTTCCGATTCCTCTATAAAGCACCGGCTCCGACGTATAATCAAGAATGGTATGGATATGAGTAAGAGTCGTGCGGATGGTGCCGTTTTGCAGGGCGCAGGAGCACATATTGTGCCAGTGGAGTTCTTGAATAAAGTCCAACATGCTCAGGATGGAGGTGCGATTCTACAAAATTTTGTGATTCATTCTTCTTCCGACGCTGCTCGAGCTATGTCGGCGGTGGTTTCTAAAAGATGTGGAGATATGTTGGACGACGACGACTCTTTGGATGAGGATGAATCTCTAAATATTTTCTCATAGTTTAGGTGTTTGTTTTCGTTTACCCGTGGTTTCTCGCGGGTGTTTAAGACTGCTTTTGTTTTGACTCTTATTTTTCTTTTTTTCCTTTCTAATAAAATTTCTATTTCAGCAATAGGAATTAGGAATAGTGCATTCTGTATTCCTTATTTCCATTTAGACAATTCTCTAATTCGAACCAAACTTTAATTTATAAGTAGTCTAATCTGCATTGTCCATTAAGTTAAGTAATGAAAGTAGCAAACATTCTCTTAATCCTAGTGCATTATTAGTCAGTGAATAAAATCCTTGAAACTCACCATTCACAGAATAAAACCTTAATGCTAACTGCTAAGCATATATTTTAACTATTTTTGTCACAATTTTGTTTTTAAATATACTCCCTCCGTCCCCAAAATAAGTTCCTCTTTGGGGACGGCACGAGTTTTAAGAAAAATGGTAAAGTGTATTGATAGTGGAAAAAAATATGTTATAATTAGTATTGAGAGTGATGAAAAGGTGAAAAAGTGTTATAATTAGTATTGGGATTGGTGAAAAAGTGAAAAGTAAGAATAAATAAAGTATTATTAGTGGTGGGGTAGTTGTCCAAAAATAGAAAGAAAGAAAGATGAACTTATTTGGGGGACGTCCCAAAATGGAAAAAAGAGGAACTTATTTCAGGGACGGAGGGAGTATAAATTATGGGCCGGTTTAGCCCGACCGCCCGATGACCCGAGAGGGGCTGGGCTGAGCCTAGAATTTTGCAGCCCGATTTGATTTCGGGCCGGCCCGGCCCGACCCGATAAAAGACAAAGCCCGATGGATTTGGACCGGGCTGGCCCGACCCGTACCGTTTGACACCTCTATCCACAGAGACTGTAAAACCGAAATTACTTTAGCTATTCCCTAAACAGACACTCACAGTAGACAAGCAAAACAAATAAGACGGTGAATCAAATACTAAACTTAATAAAAAAAATCTAAACAACAGAAAAACAATGATAAACAAATCAAATATTAAAAGTCTCTGACCCTAGGGATGTACTTTTAGTAATCAATTACATGCATTTAATCTATTGATTCAATTACCAATTTAATCCAACCCTGATGAGAGATCACACAACTATTCACAAGCTTCTCTAACGAACACCTATGAAAGTAGATTAATTTACCCCCTTCACATTCAAGACTCCAAGGAATAAATTAACTCTCAAGCGTACACAAAGAATAGCTCCCTATAGTTTCACCTATCCCATTCAAGTGTCAAGGCTACTACTATAACATGCATTCCTGAATCGGCTGAACAATTATCGCATTCAAGACTCAAACTGAACAGCTAGACATGTAAATTATTGGCCAAATAATTCACAAGAAATTAAGCACCAGGAATCATGAATCACAAGTTGGAGGGCAAATTGATATCAATAAATCAAACATACATAATTAATCAGCTATGTACAAACCATAGGTTCAGATGAAAGAACTAGCTGGACATCATAAAATAAAATAAAAGCATAAATAAAATAAAGCAATTGAAATAAATAAAATAAATAAAACCCGGAAGAAATTCTGGATGAACAGCTTGAATCTTGAATCTTGCGGGAAAAGAAATCTAATCTATGAAAGCATTAAAATCCTAAGTCTAAAACTGAAAAATATGAAAAGAGGTAAAGAGATGTGAAAAGATGTGTCTAATAGGTCAGGGAAAGGACCTATATATAGGCACAAGAGATAAATACAGTGTAGAACTCGAAAATATAAAAAATCCGAAAATTCCCGAAAATTCGGAAATTTCCGTCAACACTATTCACTGCTGTGCGCGACTTTCTTGTTTTGGCCATAACTTTCTTGTCCGAACTCCGATTTACGATCCGTTTGCGCTCACGAACTTCTCTTGAGACGAACTACAACTTCTATTTCTGATAATATTTCCAAATTCCATCTCGAAAATCCTGTAAAATCTATCAAAGTTCGAGCAAGAATCATATTTTACAAGATAAAGCAATTTAAGCACAAAACAATCATCCAACACTCAATTTCCTATAAAATTATCATCAAATGAACACTAAAAACCATGGAAAAATGAGTGTTATCAACTCCCCCAAACTTAAGCCATTGTTCGTCCTCGAATAATGAGAAGAACACAATCATAACACGAATGGGTAGAATTCTAGATCATAGATGCCTCATAAAAATTAAAGAATGATAGAATTATCAAATCTCCAATAATCAAGCATAAAATTCACCAATAAACACAATCTATAGCAACATCAACCTTGACATTCCAAACAATTGAATCTCACAAGTATGTGTTTCACTCAACTCTCAATTTGATGGAATATATAGGACGTGTATGCTCTCATCGATTTCAATGCAATGCAGATCACTTACCATAAGCTTGCCAATCGTCTACAATCTCCATCGCTAAAAGTGTGTCAGGACTAAGATCAAAAAGGTCTTTTTCTTTTTGGGTTATAATGTAGGGACATTGGTTAAGGTAGGGAAATATAGGCTAAGTGACTCAAAATAATTAAGAACACCAACCTTATAACTTCACAAATCAAGTATAGAATAAATTCCATCTTCCTCCCAACTATGCCACCATAATCAACACAACTCAAGGGATTTAATCATCACAAAGCAGAACTAAACACTCTTTTATGCTCTCCATTTATTTCCAACACACAAAGTCGCTTCTCTAACAAATTTTCCAATATACACTCGACTTTACACTTTTTTTCTTTTTCTCTTTTTTTTCTTTTCTCTTTTTTTTTCTCAACAATTTTTTTCTTTTTCTTTTTACAACTTTCTAGAGCTTATAAGAGTAAATAGTAGCACAATGTCATCCCTTCTTTCTTCATGGCCCATTATGATATTCACCACACAAAGATTCCCATATACTACATCACCCACTATCATCCGGCTAAAGAATAAAAGCTAAATAGGCTCAAAGTGGATAACAAAGAATATTTTTTCTTCAAAGACAGTGTTTGGGATAATAATGTGGTTAACAAAAGATGGCCTAAAATCATCTCCTAATCCTGGGCACAACAGCAACCTCGACACAGAAACCATGGCAAGTTCTAGAAGATCACCACATGCAATGACAAAACTCACAACAAAGAATAAACTGTGTATGATAAACATATATAGCTCAAAATCTCACAGGTTTATTCAACGTCTAAAAGTCAAGGTCAAAATCACTCTAGAATTATGCAAATTAGTTCCAATTATACTTAAATCATCAAAGAAAATCAAATTCAATTTTTTTTCCACAGAAATCATCATTGACATCTCACCAGAAATCTAAAGGAGCTAACAATCACACACCACCAACCAAGCAAGATAAAACAAAAAAGCCAACAAAAAAAACAAAATAAAAGTGATACGCATATCTACTCTCACCCCCTCCCCCAAACTTATTACAGAACATAAGTTCAAAAATAAGTTTGGAGGGATGATGATATGTGTGTCACTACTCACAGAAACACATGCTCCATGGTGGTGGTATGAACAAAGCGCGAGTTCCCGCATCTTCCAAGCTCAACACTGCATTAAACTCCCAAAACAAAAAAAAACAAAGAAAACAAAGAAACAAAAAGAAACTAAAAAAAAAAAAACAAAGAAAAACAGTTGGGTTACCTCCCAACAAGTGCTTAATTTAACGTCTAGAGCTTGACGATACCTCAAAAACTCATGGAGGTCGGAAACAGCACTCTAACCATTGGAAAGCTTTTCTACTCTTGGGTGCCCTCTCCACAAAAACACTTCTCTTGGCTCGGACATCCTCCACAAGCATTGCCCCCTTCTCATTCTTGTTCCGAAAAATCCGAAATTTCACTTTTTTCTTCTTGGGGGTATGGGTTTTCAAAGACCCCCCATCATGCTCCAAAAACAAACACATCTCAAAAGTCAGAACTTCTTTTGGCTTTGGAGTTTTTTTCTTGGCTTCATACTTGGGCAGCTCATTCTTCTCAACCTCTTCATCCTCCAAATTTGCTAGAAAACTGTCAGCCAAATTAATCACTTCATTCTGGGGAACTTCCTTTGGTGGAGGTTTCTTGAAAATCACAGTTTCCCCATAGGCTCCCAATGTCATCGTCCCCCTTTGCATATCTAGCTTTGCTCCACAAGTGGCAAGGAAAGGTCTCCCTAACAGCAAAGGCATCTTTGGATCCTCCGGAATATCCAACACTACAAAGTCGACTGGGAAGAAAAAATCACTCACCTTCACAAGCACATCTTCCGCAACTCCTAGAGGTTTAGAGCAAGACTTATCAATAAGCTGAATTGTCTTGTTGGTTGGCTTCAAATTCCCCAGCTGCAACTTCCTATAAACTTTGAGAGGCATGACATTTATGCTTGCTCCGGTGTCACACATCACTTTCTCAAACAATGACTTTCCAATCTTCACAGAAATATTGAAGCTGCCCAGATCTTCTCTCTTTGGAGGCAATTGATACTCCTTCACTGCGAGCACCTCCTCAAATTCATTGAATGCACTCTTCTTTTCAATCACAGCCTTCACAATTTGCACCTCATTTGGCTTGTTTCTCAAGATCTCCACAGAAGGAATATTCACAGCCAGCTTCTTAAATGTCTCCAAAAATTTGGAGCTTTGCTCATCTAATCTTGGCCTCGGGAATGGAAGAGGAGGAGAAACAGAAATACCTTCATCCTCAGCTAAATTATCAACCACCCGGATGGAATGACATTGCTGATTTTGCTGAGGCTGTTGATGTTGGATCTTCGGATTGAACTGAGTGTTGCTAGGAAATTGGCCTGGCTTGTGCTGTGCAGCTGCTTGGTTGGCCATCTGACCAACTTGAGTCTCCAAAATCTGCACTTGCTTGGACAGTGCTGAAAAATTATTCCCCATATTTCCCACTTGAGACTCCAAATTAGTCATCCTTGAATTAACAGTTGTCTTCATGCTAGACACCTCTGTTAAAACTTGCTGCATCATATCCTCCAATGATACCTTCTTCGGCTCATTTATAACTCCTCCGCTAGACACAGAAAATCCAGGTGGAGGTTGCAAAGCATTATTCGGATTGCCGTAAGAAAGGTTAGGATGCGGGCGCGCTCCTGGCTGGAACTGCTGCTGACCCTGCTGAAATTGTTGATTTCTGCCATACATTCCTGGCTGTCCTCGCTGGAAATTCCCATAATTTCTGCCATTCACATAATTGACATCTTCCATAACTGACGGATCTATCACAGCTTGCTCAGGACGTCCAACATTCAACTCACCAAGTTTTGTAGTCAACTCTGCCAGCTGTGTAGCCATTGCTGTCTGCTGTGTAGCCATCGCTGCTTGTTGAGTAACCATTGCTGCAATAGGATCAGAACTGGAAGCAGCTGCAACCTTCTTCAATTGTATTCGCTCAGATGGCCATTGGTAGCTTGTAGAAGCCATACTATCAATAATGTTCCATGCATCAGAACTACTCTTCTGAAGTAGAGAGCCACCTGCAGCTGTATCCATGTGCATCCTTGTACGCTCCCCGCAGGCATTGTAGAACATTATCACTAGCGTGCCTTCATCAAATCCATGGTTTGGGCACTTTCTGAGCTTCTCCTGATACCGTTCCCAAGTCTCCGCTAGCTTTTCTCCATCGTACTGCTGAAACTGCATGATGTCCATCTTCAACTTCAATGTAAGGCCAGGCGGATGAAACTTGCGTAGGAATGCATGAGCCAAATCCTCCCACACGATATTATCTCCCAGCTGCAGCGTATGATACCACGACTTCGCCTTATCTCGCAGTGAAAAGGGAAAAAGACGAAGACGGATAATGTCATCAGGGACACCATTCATCTTCACCGTGCTACACAGCTCCAGGAAATGCGCCAGGTGCGCATTAGGGTCTTAAATCGCTTGTCCACCATATTGGCTCTGTTGGACCATCGTGATCAAACCCGTTTTCAGCTCAAAGTTGTTAACGTTCACTCTTGGGGGCTCCTGGTACACATATTGTGGTATGAACGCTTCATTGATGGCTGGTTGTTTCTGAGCTTCTCTCGTCTCCTGTGCATCAAGCAGCTTCTTCAATTGCTCTTGCAGAGCTCGAATTTGGATTTGCTCTGGAGTAGCCATCGTTTCTGTCTCAACTTGATCGTTCTGCTTCTTTAGATTGCGCAAGGTCTTGTTGATTTCAGGGTCAAACTCAAAGAGAGGATTCCCGTGAGATCTTGTGTTCATATGCAACCTACAGAAACACAACTTATAAAAGTTAGAAAAGAAAAATAAAAACAAAAAAAACTTGCAGTACTATAAAGTCCTATTGGAAATATTAAAGCAAAATCTAAACAGTCCCCGGCAACGGCGCCAAAAAGTTGATCACTAATTTCTTAGCAACAAAAACTGCAACTAACACAGGCAATTGTAGTAAATAATAAGCAATCGAGTATCGTATCCACAAAGACTGTAAAACCGAAATTACTTTAGCTATTCCCTAAACATACACTCACAGTAGACAGGCAAAACAAATAAGACGGTGAATCAAATACTAAACTTAATAAAAAAAATCTAAACAACAGAAAAACAATGATAAACAAATCAAATATTAAAAGTCTCTGACCCTAGGGATGTACTTTTACTAATCAGTTACATGCATTTAATCTATTGATTCAATTACCAATTTAATCCAACCCTGATGAGAGATCACAGAACTATTCACAAGCTTCTCTAACGAACACCTATGAAAGTAGATTAATTTACCCCCTTCACATTCAAGACTCCAAGGAATAAATTAACTCCCAAGCGTACACAAAGAATAGCTCCCTATAGTTTCACCTATCCCATTCAAGTGTCAAGGCTACTACTATAACATGCATTCCTGAATCGGCTGAACAATTATCGCATTCAAGACTCAAACTGAACAGCTAGACATGTAAATTATTGGCCAAATAATTCACAAGAAATTAAGCACCAGGAATCATGAATCACAAGTTGGAGGGCAAATTGATATCAATAAATCAAACATACATAATTAATCAGCTATGTACAAACCATAGGTTCAGATGAAAGAACTAGCTGGACGTACATCATAAAATAAAATAAAAGCATAAATAAAATAAAGCAATTGAAATAAATAAAATAAATAAAACCCGGAAGAAATTCTGGATGAACAGCTTGAATCTTGAATCTTGCGGGAAAAGAAATCTAATCTATGAAAGCATTAAAATCCTAAGTCTAAAACTGAAAAATATGAAAAGAGGTAAATAGATGTGAAAAGATGTGTCTAATAGGTCAGGGAAAGAACCTATATATAGGCACAGAAGATAAATACAGTGTAGAACTCGAAAATACTGAGAAAATATAAAAAATCCAAAAATTCCCGAAAATTCGGAAATTTCTGTCAACACTATTCACTGCTGTGTGCGACTTTCTTGTTTTGGCCATAACTTTCTTGTCCGAACTCCGATTTACGATCCGTTTGCACTCACGAACTTCTCTTGAGACGAACTACAACTTCTATTATGATAATATTTCCAAATTCCATCTCGAAAATCCTGTAAAATCTATCAAAGTTCGAGCAAGAATCATATTTTACAAGATAAAGCAATTTAAGCACAAAACAATCATCCAACACTCAATTTCCTATAAAATTATCATCAAATGAACACTAAAAACCATGGAAAAATGAGTGTTATCAGCAACGTAACAGGAGCAATTAGGAGGATTCAGAACCCAGGAGGGTACAGTTGGAAGTTGACTCCGCTAGGGGTGAAGAGCGCGTACTAGGAGGAATTCAATGTAATCGAATTTGTAATACATATAAATTTATCATTACATATTGTTAAAATATTATATATTAATTTAACCATTTTTTTCAACAGAAAGAATATGTTTGGGACCCTGAGGATGAGCGGGATGTGAAGAAGATGTGGGAGCACAAGGCACATACTAGGTACAGTGACACCTTAAATGACTTGAAGAGTAAGCTCAGGGATAGGACTGAGGCAGGGCAGACGATGGAAAGACCCTTAGGCATGACTGACGATTTCTGGACTGGGCACCAGGCATACTGAGCGCAGGAGGATGTTCAGACGATTTCTCGGTGAGCGCGTGCGAACCGATTGTTTGAGCCCAATGGACCCGGTACAGGGATCAGCAGGCACGTTGGAGGGTCTCAGTCTACTCGTATCCTACAGCAGAGTCTGGTTAGTAATTATCAATTAAGATATATATATATATATATATATATATATATATTATCACAAATAATAACTTATTTATCTTCTATACATGCATGAACAGAGCTCGTAAAGTGGACTACCGCTGACTGCACAAAACTATAGCACCTTCCTCCGTCTCCACACATACTCGGATGGAAGTTATGTGACAGAGAGGGCTGGGAGACTTGATGTAAGTGTTTAAGTTTATTCAAATATTAGTAATATATAGTGAAATGTATTTATTTTCTAACAATTATGCATTGTTATTTATGAATTAAGCGGAGATTCATCGCATTGCTCAAGAGACAGGACGAGATGACCTGAATGAGATTTACTTGGAGATTGTAGAACCCGGGAGGTCACTGCGGTACAGTACGGCACTGGAAGTGCCGGTGTGAGCCAGGTTAGTAGGGGGTCTACTAGTAGCACTGACACTTCGGGGATGTCTCAGCAGATGTATGAGACATGGATCTTCACGCTGGAGGAGCGGCTACAGAAGGCTGAAAAGGACATGGCAGCAGAACGAGCAGCACGTCAAGCCCTCGAGAAGCGGATGGCTATGTTCGAGCAGTATATGATGCAGTCGGGTCCTCAATCCCCTACTGATTAGGTCTCCGATCCTCGGTCCATCTTCCTGATTTCTATGTATTTATATTTTGTTGAACTATTTATTTCATGTTTTGGAACAACATTACACTTGCACTTTATTTTTACATTTATGTTTTGTTGAATTATTTATTTCATGTTTTGAAACAACATTGAACTTACCTATGTAACGTATGCAATTTAGTTAGATTGAATTCAACGTATGCAATTGAGTTCAAAATACATTACAAATATCAAATTAAAATACTTATGGAGTATAAGCTAGAATAATAATAATAATAATAATAATAATAATAATAATAATAATAATAATAATAATAATAATAATAATAATAATAATAATAATAATAATAATAATAATAATAAATAAATAAATAAATAAATAAAATAAATAAATAAATATTTTTTCGAAATAAAAAATACTAACGGAAACGAGACCGATCCGTAATTTACAACATCTCTTGGATATCATCTCGACATATTCTAAAGTTATGAATGTATGATATTGTATATTGAAATAAAGTGAAGGTGAATACAAACGGATCTGTGGAACGATTCAAGGCGCATTTGGTTGCCAAGGGTTACAACCAAGGGTATGGGATAAACTACATTGAGCGTTATACTAAAGCTGAACCTAGCCAAGTTTGCAAATTGGTGAAGAGTTTGTATGGGATCAAACAAACATCTCGTGAATGGAATATTGAGTTTTGTCCCTTCATTATTAGAGATTTGGGGTCTGCTCATTATTTCCTTGGGATGGAAATTGCACGAGGGCAGTCCGAGACTTCTCTTAGCCAAAGGAAATATATTTTGAATTTACTTAAGCCTGTAGGGATGGTTGGTTGCAAGTCGGGTGGGATTCCTCTCTCTCCTAGTTGTAATCTCGCCAACGATGACTCAGATTTACTTGATCAGCCTGAAGCATATCGTTGTCTTGTTGGTTTTCACGTCTATCTTGGCCGTTCTTTGATCTCTTGGAAGTGTAAGAAACAATCTATTGTCTCTCTATCCATTGCCGAAGCTGAGTACCGGGCCATGAGTGCCACAGTTCGCGAGCTCCTTTGGCTATCTTATCTGCTTAAGGATTTTGATTTACAGTTCGTTGATATCTTCACAAAGTCTCTTCTCAGTATTGGTTTTCGTTTTCTGCTTTCCAAAATGGGCACGGTAGACCTTCACCAGCTCCAACTTAAGGAGGGGTAAAGACGCATTCAGTAGTGCATCAACAATATTTGCAGTCAGTTGGTGATTAACAATAAATCTGGAGCATTGATCTCTACTTACATATGAATGGTGGAGGTTAGCGTGTAAAATAAAAGCGCTATAGCGCGTAGTTAGGGATGTCAATCTAGCCCGAAACCCGTGGGCTGGCCCGATTAACCCGCTGTCCGAGAGGGTTAGGGTTGAATATTTTCAACCCGATAAAAGTTCCAACCCGATCAACCCGTAACCGAATAGCCCGGCACCCGATAGGGTCGACCCGACTAACCCGATGGGCTAGCCCGAAACTCGAGTACTTAACATAGAATATTTAGATATAAAAAATAATAATAATAAAATATTATAAAATCTCATCATTTTACTTTTCTGTATTTTTGAGATGCTTTGGTTCTATGAGTTCAAACTATTGTTGGATATTTTATTATTTTTTTTCTTTAACAAAATTGAACATTTTATTGTCACCAACTTATTTTATATGTTATGTAATCTTGATGTTTTTTATAATATCTCATATTTTCTTGCTATATAATTTATATCTTTAATTTCTATGTATATTTTATACATTATACATTAGATCATTAAAAATAACAAAATACAAATGATTATTTTATTTTTACGCCTTTAAGCCAATTAGCCCGATGGGCTAGCCCGAAACCCGAACGTTTAGGGTTAGGATTGAAGATTTATAACCCGAAAAAATCTCCAGCCCAATTAGCCCGCACCCGATTAATCCGGAATCCGATAGGGCTGGCCCAAAACCCAGTGGGTTGACCCGATTGACATCCCCACGCGTAGTATAAAAACTCAGTAACTTTGATTGTAAGTTAATTGTACTCCCTCCGTCCTGCCGAACTTGAGTCCTCTTTCTTTTCGGGTTGTCCCAACGAGCTTGAGTCGTACCCTCTTTTGGCAAAAATTAGGAAAATTAATATCCTAATTAAAGCTACTAATTACATCCTTATTTTTTAACCCATTTTCACTTTCCCTCTTTAAAACGCATTGTTCACAAATTTACAAAAAAAAAAAAATTAATTAATTATATAGGTAATAAATTTATATAAAAAAAATAATTAATGATTAATTTAGATTTAATTAATTTAAATTTTATATTAAAAAATAATTTAAAATAATTAATTATATAAATAACTACTTAACCACAAATTTACAAACATACTTAAATAACTAAACAATAGCTCAATTCTCATGCCCAAAAGAAACACCTCAAGCTCGACGGGACAGAGGGAGTATAAGAAAACATAAGTCTCCTTTTTGGAGCGGTTACTACAAATTATCATGGGACATTTGCAAAAATGCCCACATCCTTATAAAAACTTGTAAAATTGTCACTTTCATAAACAAAAATGGGCAATTTTACAAGTTTTTATAAGAAGGGGGCATTTTTCCCTATTAACACAATTATCATCTCTCTCATTTTTTACTTTCTCTGTCTTCAAATATGATAATTGCGTGAATTCTACAAAAACAAGCAAGGCACAAGCCAACTTCTCCTTCTTACTCACAGCCGAATCGCACTAATATTAGAAGTAAGCAAAACAAAGATGAGTGGGAAAACTTGGTCAATGGATGGCCATTTACTAATAGGGAATTGATTGGAATTCTGATCTATGGTAAAATTTAATTAAATCAACAGTTCAGTAATTACCGCTTCAAAAAATATGACTAAATCTCTTTTAAATCAATACTATACATGTCATGTTTGACATAAATATTGTTGGGAAAAGTGGTGAATAAATATTCACGAGTGTCCAAATAAATGACACTTGCACAGCGGAACCAGGATAATTCTTTTTCCTCTTGCTGGATTACAAAATGGGATCCAAACCAAGAAAAATATTTGGTGCAAAATATAAGAAAATATGAGACAAGAATTTTTACGTGGAAAACCCAAATTGGGAAAAACCACGAGACCGTAGTCTAGAAAATCTTCCACTATGTATATAGTAGGCTTACAAAATTCTCCCTACACAAAATAGGGGAAACACAAAACTCAAGTTTAATAACTTGGAAAACACAAGAGGACTGAGCTACTATTTTAAGAGAGATGAAAAATCCTATGATTTTTCCTCACACTTTTCTTCTCTCAAAAAGCACTCACCACACTCTCTCTTGTTTTGCCTCACACTTCTCGCACTTCTGCACACTTTCATTCTGCAGAACTCACCTCAATTTATAGGTGAAGTTGAGCTGCTAATTGTTGACATTGAGCAGCAGCAATTGTTGAAGAATTTTGGCTGCATATTTTCTCCTCATCCAGCCGCAATTGTTGATGGAAAAAAGTGCAACAATCTTGCAATGTTTCCACAGCCATTGTCAATTTTGATGGCTTGTGGACCATTCCACATAAAGTGGAAATAATTCAACAAATCTCCCCCTCCACATTATGTGGAGATTCAACTAGACCTGCTTCACGTTTGCAGATCTCAAACTTATCTCGGGGTAAGGACTTGGTAAATATATCTGCACCATTCTCATCGGTGTGGATCTTCTCGAGCTGCATTAGTTTCCTTTCAAGTGCATCTCGAATCCAGTGATATCTCACATCAATATGTTTCGATCTCGAGTGAAAACTCGAATTCTTACTCAAGTGAATTGCGCTTTGACTATCGCAGTAAAGCACATACTTCTCTTGCTTCAAGCCCAACTCTTGTAGAAACTTCTTCAACCACAACACCTCTTTGCAAGCTTCCGTCACAACAATGTACTCAGCTTCCGTTGTGGATAATGCCACGCATTTTTGAAGTTTCGATTGCCACGAGATAGCTCCCTCTGCAAGTCTCATCAGGTATCCCGATGTGGATTTCCTGGAATCTATGTCACCAGCCATGTCTGCATCCACATATCCTTCAAGTAGAATATGGTTATCACCAAACTTCAGACAAAGTTTAGAAGTACCTCTCAAGTACCGAAATATCCATTTCACTGCTGTCCAATGCTCTTTTCCTGGGTTTGAGAGAAATCGACTTACCACACCAACTGCGTGAGCGACGTCAGGTCTAGTGCATATCATAGCATACATTAGACTCCCCACCGCAGAAGCATATGGAATCTTTTGCAGTTCTTCCTTTTCTGTCTCACTTGTCGGGCATTGTGCTGAGCTTAGCTTCATGTGACCCGCAAGTGGAGTGGCGACTGGCTTCGACTTGCTCATTCTAAATCTTTCAAGAACTTTCTCAATATATTGTTCTTGAGATAACCAGAGCTTCTTGCTCTTCCTGTCCCTGAAGATCTTCATTCCAAGGATCTGCTTAGCCGCGCCTAAGTCTTTCATCGCAAAAGACTTGCTTAGCTCTTTCTTCAGTTTATCAATCTTGCTGGCATCATGGCCTACAATTAACATGTCGTCAACGTAGACAGACAATATGATAAAATCACCTCCTGCGAACTTCTTGAAGAAAACACAGTGATCTGAGGTGGTCCTGTTGTAGCCATGGGTTGACATGAAGGACTCAAACTTCATGTACCATAATCTGGGAGCTTGTTTCAGGCCGTACAAGCTCTTCTTCAACCTGCATACAAGGTTCTCTTTTCCTTTGACTTTGAAACCTTCAGGCTGGTCCATGTAGATTTCTTTGTCTAAATCTCCATGTAGAAATGCAGTCTTCACATCAAGTTGCTCGATCTCCAGATCCAAACTGGCAGCAATTGCGAGCACCACTCTGATTGAAGACATCTTCACCACTGGTGAGAAAATCTCTTCAAAATCAACACCCTTTTTCTGACTGAAACCCTTCACAACCAGTCTCGCCTTGTACCTTGGTTGTGAGCTATTCTCCTCAGCCTTTAATCTGTAGACCCACTTGTTTTTCAGCGATCTCTTGCCGGCTGGCAACTTCACTAAGTCATAGGTGTGATTTTCAACTAAGGAGTTCATCTCCTCCTTCATGGCTTCTAACCACTTCTCCTTTTGGTCATGCGCCATGGCTTCTACAAAACTCTGTGGCTCTCCTCCATCAGTGAGCATTACATACTCATGTGGGCTATATCTGGTAGAAGGTTGTCTTTCTCTGGTAGACCTTCTGACTGGAGGGACATCATCTTGTACAGGTGGAGTCTGATCGTCACCTGCTTCATCATCAATCGGATCACCATGCTCCGATTGGGTATCTCCCCCGTAATTCTGGAGTGTCGGTGAAGGAACTGGATCTAAGTTGACAGGAACTTCTGAATTAGATTCAGGCTTTTCCTTTGCATCATCAGGAACTTGATCTTCAAGGAATACAACATCCCTACTTCTGATGACTTTCCTGTTAACTGGGTCCCATAATCTATAACCAAACTCTTCATGAGCATATCCCAAGAAGATACATGGTTTGATTTTATCATCAAGCTTGGATCTCTCATCTTTTGGAATGTGAACAAAAGCCCGGCAGCCAAACACTCTCAAGTGTTTGTAAGACACGTCTTTCCCGGACCAAACTCTATCTGGAATGTCATTACCCAGAGGAGTTGATGGAGAAAGGTTGATCAAGTCAACTGCGGTCCTCATAGCTTCACCCCAAAAGGATTTTGGCAGTTTGGAGTGCGACAGCATGCATTTGATTCTCTCACAAATTGTTCTGTTCATCCTTTCTGCCACGCCATTGTGTTGAGGGGTCTTTGGGACGCTTTTCTCAAGCTTGATACCATGGTTCCTGCAGTGTTGCTCAAACGGGCCTTGGTACTCACCGCCGTTGTCTGCACGAACACACTTCAGTTTCCTTCCCGTTTGTCTCTCGACTTTTGCTTGAAAATTCTTAAAGACCTCCGACGTTTGGTCTTTGGTTTTCAAAGCAAAACACCAGACTTTCCTCGAAAAATCGTCAATGAAAGTGACGAAATATAGTGCGCCACCAAGAGTTCTGTCTTTCATGTAGCACAAATCTGTGTGCACCAAATCAAGAGGTTGAGCTCTTCTTGAGGGAGAGAAGCTCTTGAATGCAACTCTGTGTTGTTTTCCGGCCAAACAATCAACACAGGTTTCCAAGTGCATTCCTTTAACCTCAGGGATGAGGCTTCTTCTAGCCAAGATCTCCAGACCTTTCTGGCTCAGATGCCCAAGTCTCTTATGCCATATCTCAATGGAGGAATTTTTGACGACTGCATTCACCTCTCCATTGGACAACGTTGCATGCATCATGTAGAGAGAATTTTGCTTTCTACCCTTTGCTGCAATTAGAGAGCCTTTGATTAGCTTCCATTTTCCTTCGCCGAAATGGTTGATGTAGCCATCATCGTCGAGCTTGCCAGTGGAAATAATATTGAGTCTGATATCAGGAACATGTCGGACATCTTTTAAGATAAGCTTACATCCAGTGTCAGTAAGCAGGACAATGTCTCCTATACCAGCAACTTCTGTCACACCATGATTGGCCATTCTGACTTTGCCAAAGCTGCCACCGGTGTAGGATGCAAACATATCACGATGTGGTGAAATGTGATATGATGCACCCGAATCAACGATCCAGTCTGTTTGTTGGCATGACGAACTCACAAGAGCATCATCGCAAACTACGACAACATCGCCATCAGTTGCAACTGCTGTTGTGTCTTTCTCAGCATTTTCATTATTTCCACGCGCTTGATCTCTTTTCTTCTTTCTGCAGTCTCTCTCATAGTGGTTTGGACCACCGCAATAATGGCATTTGAAGTCTTTTCTGGGTTTAGACTTCCCCCTGGATTTATCTCTCGAGTATTGAGAGCCTTTACTTTTACTTCTCCCTCGATCTCCGTTTTCAGCAATCATCGCCTTTGTCTCAGAAGAACGTTCTTGATATTTTCTTCTGGATTCTTCATTAAGAAGACAATCTTTGACCATCTGCAAGGTCAGTGCTCCACCTGGAGCCGAGTTGCTGATTGACACTACAAGAGTGTCCCAACTGTCCGGCAACGAACTGAGTAGCAATAAAGCTACGACTTCATCATCAAGAGAAATCTTCATGTTGGTGGATTGGTTGATAAGACCCTGGTATGCATTGAGGTGCTCCGTCATGTTGGCACCCTCCGCATATCGCAAGCGAACGATTTTTCTGATGATGGAAGCTTTGTTTAAAGCATTTTTCCTTTCAAACATAGCTTCCATTTTCCTCCAAAGAACGTCAGCTTTTTCCTCATTAGCAAAATGATGAAAAATACTGTGTTCAATGAAGCGCCGGACGTAACCAACTGTTTTTCTGTGCATGATGACCCATTCATCATCACTCATATCCTTTGGTTTGGCATCATCTCCATGTAAGGGCAAATAGAGATCCTTACAATAGAGAAGATCCAACATGCTTGGCTTCCAAATTGAGTAATTTGATCCGTTCAATTTGAACATACCACCAAGCGACGACGATTCCTCCATTTTTAATCCGCCTCAGAACCAAAGTGGCTCTGATACCACTTGTTGGGAAAAGTGGTGAATAAATATTCACGAGTGTCCAAATAAATGACACTTGCACAGCGGAACCAGGATAATTCTTTTTCCTCTTGCTGGATTACAAAATGGGATCCAAACCAAGAAAAATATTTGGTGCAAAATATAAGAAAATATGAGACAAGAATTTTTACGTGGAAAACCCAAATTGGGAAAAACCACGAGACCGTAGTCTAGAAAATCTTCCACTATGTATATAGTAGGCTTACAAAATTCTCCCTACACAAAATAGGGGAAACACAAAACTCAAGTTTAATAACTTGGAAAACACAAGAGGACTGAGCTACTATTTTAAGAGAGATGAAAAATCCTATGATTTTTCCTCACACTTTTCTTCTCTCAAAAAGCACTCACCACACTCTCTCTTGTTTTGCCTCACACTTCTCGCACTTCTGCACACTTTCATTCTGCAGAACTCACCTCAATTTATAGGTGAAGTTGAGCTGCTAATTGTTGACATTGAGCAGCAGCAATTGTTGAAGAATTTTGGCTGCATATTTTCTCCTCATCCAGCCGCAATTGTTGATGGAAAAAAGTGCAACAATCTTGCAATGTTTCCACAGCCATTGTCAATTTTGATGGCTTGTGGACCATTCCACATAAAGTGGAAATAATTCAACAAATATGACTGCATGGAAAAATAAAAATGACGTTGTTTCATACTACTAGACATGTTAAAAATCCAATCTATTTTTTTTTTTTTATGTATTTAGCCTCCTCTCAATCCTTAATTATCTAATCAAAATTGCAACAACAAAACATTGGATTTCTTTGATTTCATCTTGTCGAAATTTCTTGCGATTTCTTTTTGTCAGAATGAAATTGCATCTAAAACAGCTAAATATTCGATTTTTTTATCTTGTTATTAATGAATAGAGAGATTCCTCCATAGAGAAGCTCGGGTGACACAAGTGGTCATGAGATTCTTCGATAAAGAGGGCCAAGCCATAGATTTGGATATATAAGATTTCATATGGCTATTTTAAGTATAAAATTTGGTCGAAAAACACTCGAGTATGCAAAACCAAAATCAAAATTAATAATTATATAATTTCACGGTGTGTTTGCTAGGTTAGATGTGGGCTGATTAAATAGGAAAAGTGGCATTTTCGGGCATTTGGTACGCGACAATTCTTTATTGGAAGGCCCGAGTTTACGCGAAAGCCCACCCCAATTTTACTGTTTCAGCAAGAATCTAGATACGTCGTTGACCCTCACTTTTGTTTTTTGTGGTTTCAAAATTACCCTCTTATTTCAAATTCAAAATCGAAAATACAAAGGTCCCCCAATTTTAGGGTTCGCAGACATTCAAATCGAGGGTTACAGTGATGCCACTTTCAGCACCTTATTTTGCGGCGGTGAGACCTAAAGTATGCTTGGCTGGGACCATCCATTGAGTTATATGAAATTATTTATACATTATACAAAATGCAATTGCGATGGTAGTGTATGAAACGCAATACGTTCGATGAAATGCTTCTAACTTTCATATGGGATGTCGAAACCATTTCGAGAGTTGTCAATATCTGTTTGGGGAAATTCGGAATTTACTAGTTGACGTTGAGCATTCGTTGCTTGCTTTCCAAAATTTGATTTTAGATCCCTTTTAATTTTTGTGTATATTTTTTTAAATTTTTTATAAAAAATTACTACTCCCTCCATCTCTCAATCATCACACAAAAATACGAAAAAGAAAAATGGAGGGCACACGTGGTATTATAAGTTATATATGGAAATACAACTGTAATTTCGCGACAATGTCATGGTCCAAAACATATCTACCAAACACCTTTATTATCTAATCCGGAGTTTTTTTTTTATGTTGACTACCAAACCATTACGTCCCGAATCTAATCAGCCTTAAACTAAGCAATTTTATCCTTATTAATCAATCCCCCATTATCCATACTAATATACCAAGCACGCTCAATATAAAATTTAAAATTAACGTGTAAAATGAATATTGAAAATTTAATAGTAGTCATTTTTATGTAATTAACCCTAAATTCTAATTGTATCATTTTTAATATTTTTATCGTAATTTGTGTTAGTTTCTTTTTATTTATTTATTCACAATTAAAAATAAATATGGGAAAGTAGTCATAGTTTGAGATCATTATCTACATAAAAGTGAAAAAATTACAGCTCACACTGATGAAATTGAATTCAAAACGTTAGATAGAGCTAGGAATGACAATCGGGTACGACGGGTACGTATAGTGACTATCCATATCCATACCCACGAACTAAATGGATAGTGGTTTTTAACCACGAAACTATCTATGAATATCAAATGGTATCCAAACCCGTCACCCGCGGATACCCGCTACCCGTCGGGTATCCACGAACCCGCTATCCGTCGGGTATTCGCCACTCGCTATCCGTCGAAACCCGCCATCCACTATCCGTCGGATACCCGCCACTCACTGTCCGCCGGATACCCGCGAAATAAAATTTAATTATAAATTTATAACAAATTTAATGGATAATTGACGGGTATTTCACGGGTAATTGGCGGGTATTTTCGCAGATATTTTTCGCGGGTAAACGGGTTTCACGGGTATGGATAGTAAGTATCCAAACCCATACTCACGAACTAATGGATAGTGAATTGCAACCATAAAACTATTCGTGGATATCAAATACCTCTCAAACCCACCCTAATAAATTCGGATTTTCGCGGGTATCCATTATACGCGAGTAAATTGTCATCCCTAGATAGAGCAGAGTCTTTGAATAAGTCAATTTTTTGAGTAGCTTGGTCAGCCTGTTATTGCATTAGTTATTGTAACAGTCTCTTCCACAGCTGAACTCTCTCTCTGTAAGAAATGGCCGATTTCAAAGCTACTCTCTCTCTCCTAATCTTTTTTGCTGTACTCTCCTTCTTCCCACCAACGCTCTCCTCGCTGCCCGCTCCTCGCCTCTCCCGATCATCAAAATATGCTCCCCGCTATCTCGGAAAATTCCCTCGCTCCAACTATTCGGCTTCTCCCACTTACCGATATGAGACTCGCTACTTCGACCAGAATCTCGACCATTTCAGCTTCTCGGAGCTACCCAAATTCCGCCAGCGCTACCTCATAAACACCGAGCACTGGGCGGGCCCTGACCACCACGGCCCCATCTTTTTCTACTGCGGTAATGAAGGCGACATCGAGTGGTTTGCCGCCAATACTGGATTCGTCTGGGAGATCGCTCCTCGTTTCCGCGCCATGATCGTTTTCCCTGAGGTATTATTATCTGCTCCTATTTCGACCAATTTTACATGTGCAGTCGTAGTTGTTAACATAGGAATTTTGATTTTGGGTATTGATCATGCTTTGAGGAGATGAATTTTCATTAGGGCTCATTTGTGAATTTTTAAAATTTTGGTATCACGTAGGATTTAGAGAAAAGTAATTGTTCTAAGAAATTTGAGGTGGGCAGCATCGATACTATGGAGAGTCGATGCCGTATGGCAGTCGGGAAGAGGCGTATAGGAATACGACGACATTAGCCCATTTAACTGCTGAGCAAGCGCTTGCTGATTTTTCTGTTCTCATCACTGAGCTCAAAAGGAATTTATCGGCTCAGGCTTGTCCCGTCGTGCTGTTTGGTGGATCATATGGTGGAAGTATGTATTCTTGTGTTTGAATGCCATTGTTTTTTTCGTTGTAGAGAATCTTTAGATGAGAAGCTTTTTGGTTCATGTAAGATCAGCTATAGATTCTGCTTTGAACAGTGTTAGCATCATGGATGCGACTCAAGTATCCCCACATTGCCATTGGAGCTCTTGCTTCTTCAGCGCCCATTCTTCAGTTTGAGGATCTTGTGCCTCCGGAAACATTTTATGATATTGTTTCCAATGATTTTAAGGTAGGTTTTCACCTTTTTAGTGGTCCTATCACTTCAACAGATTATGGTTGATAACTATTGGTGTGTGTGTTCACGTCCTTACCTCTGTTCATTAATTTGTTTGGCAGCGTGAGAGTGTTAGCTGCTTCAATACTATAAAGGACTCTTGGGATGTAATAGAATCCGAGGGACAGAAAACGAATGGGCTTTCATTCTTGTCTAAGACTTTTCGATTTTGCAAGTATGTGCTGCAAGTTTCTAGCTCGAAAACTCTTCCTTTTCTCCCCTAAACAGTTCACTAATTACCTGTATCTGGAAACTGTTTCCTTTGTGATCTTTCACTCTTGGTGATAGTTCTTGAGTTTGACATTGAATTTGAATTGCCAGGGAACTCAAGAGTGCTGGTGCTCTTTCTGACTGGCTATATAGTGCTTATAGTTATTTGGCAATGGCAAATTACCCATATCCAGCTGACTTTCTAATGCCAATGCCTGGAAACCCAATAAAAGAGGTTCGTTTGGCTTTAAATCTGAAGTTTGACTGTAGCAAGTTCTGTATAAATGTTTTTATTGATCAAGCTGATCGGTAAAAGGGAACTATGTTTTCTTTCCTAAATGCTTACCATCGTAGCCTTCTTGGTCAGGTATGTAGAAGAATTGATAACTGTCCGGATGGGACTAGCATCTTAGAACGAATATTTGAAGGAGTAGGTGTTTATTACAACTATACTGGAACTGTTGACTGCTTTGATTTGGATGATGATCCTCATGGGATGGATGGGTGGAATTGGCAGGTGCAATTTTTTTTTTTTTTTTTGCAATATGATTCTCTTGCTTTCTCTCATCATAAAACTCTATACTTACTTGAAAGTACAGAGTACGAGAATATTAATGTTTTTCTATGTTTACCAGGCATGCACTGAGATGGTCATGCCAACGGCTACTAGCAGGAACAGCATGTTTCCAGAATCCAATTACAATTACACTTATTATGAAGAGTGGTGTTTGGAGGATTATCATGTCAAACCCAGGCCTACTTGGATAACTACTGAATTTGGTGGGCATGTATGTAATATATGAATTCCTTATCTGCAGTTAAATCTATTTATCAATATAATATCTCTCTTTTCACGTAATTGTCCTAAACTGACAGGACCTTGAACTATTCTGAGAGGGTTCCATACTAAATAGTAATTGGAATTTAGTATGCTGTTGTCTTCTAACTCAAAACCCCCCTATCCTGATGAGTCCCTCACTGAGCTTTTGTTGTTTAAGGGTTTCAATTTGAATCAATGCTTATAAGCATTCTACCACCACAAATCTGATATATTGTTTTTTGACTCTTCCATTTTCTCCGTTACATAGGGATTTAAGCATGCCTTGGAAACCTTCGGGAGCAACATCATATTCTCAAATGGGTTATTGGATCCCTGGAGTGGTGGCAGGTAAAATCTGATATATTGTTTGTTTGTTTGTTTTTATACATTTGCCATAACTTAACATGAATTCACTAATAAATCATTAACTATGATGAATAATTTTGTGCAGTGTTTTGGAAGATGTTTCTGAAAGTATTGTAGCTCTTGTTACGGAAGAAGGTAACTATGACAAACCAGTTTTATGTTGATTTAGTTGGCACTTGGGAATGTTACAATTAATGTCTTATACCTTCTTCTTCGTTAGTGTTGCAAATGAGATGATTGTGGGAAGCAGTTGTATGTTGATACAGTCAGGAACGTTAACAGTTATACTTTGGGAGATAGATGGATCAATAATACATAGGATTCAGTATCCAAAGGTGTAAATGATCTCACAGGTTCAAAAATAATTAATCCATTAAAGTTTGTGGTATGTTATTTTGATCCTTCCAAGGTATCACTGAAAGTAAACATCATCCTCTTAATGCATTATACAATCTGGCTCCTAATTTAACCATAGGTTTCAGTGGAACTTTCTGACGATTGCTAAAAATCTACTAAAACTGGATATAGTTCACCATCTTTTTCAAGATTTTTAGGTGTCATCGAGTTCTATACCAGAACATTCATCCAAACTTAATGAGGTGTGTGTTGTGCATTGTCATTCTTTTCCCAATGTAGATCTGATTGAATTTAACAATCTGCTGCAGTATTTGAAGTACTAAACTTTGTGGCTTGGATTTAGAAAAGAGAAGAAGCCCTTTGTGCTTCTGTAAAATGACCTCTTTCTTTTGATTGCTGATTAGGAGCCCACCACATAGATTTGCGTCCATCAACGGCCGAAGATCCCGATTGGCTAGTGGAGCTAAGGGCAGCTGAAATCAAGCTGGTTCAGGGCTGGTTAGATGAATACTTGGAGAGAAAGAGAGCAGTTTTTGACATGTGAAAAGCTCTTAGTTTTTACCTTTTCTCTCCTAGCAATCTCTCTACTCAAAAGCAGTTTGTTTTATTAGCTAATATGCTGTCTCTGTATAATTTCACTACTTCCACGAGTTGGAAAATATTAGTACATCAACAACCACCATTTTCTTAAAATAAAGTACAATGGTGATTATTCCTACTTTTAATAGTTCATTGCAGATATAATTTGCATTCAGGAACAGTCAATCTTTTGACGAAGAAGGTATGTTCTAGAATCCCTGCAAAGGGATAATGACTGTTCATTATTCCTACTTTTAATAGTTCATTGCAGATATAATGACTGTCTCTGTATAGGGGGTCTCATTGGAGCGGCCCCTATATATATATATATATATATAAATAGTACCTGTCTTATACTTTGATAAAATATAATTGGGCTTTATAGCTGGTTTGGTTATTCATTGTAAATTTCAAATTTACATGAACAGAAACAAGAAAAGGATGGAATAAAAGAAGTCACGAACATTTAGCGATCTCGAATATGTAGCTAAAAAAAGTAATGAGCTATCAGATCTTCTAATTTTAAAGTTAAACTAGAAAATGTCAATAAATTTGAATTCAGTAATACATATATCTAACTTTTCAAATTCAAAAGTATACAAATTATAAAAATTAAATCTCTATAAAAATTAATTATAACTTACAAACCATACAATTATTAAGAGTATTTCCCTGTCAAATTTCTATTGAGTTTTCTAGTCATATCTATTTTTTGTTTTCCGTTTTATATAGATCTATCTATATGATCCATCATCTAAATTAAATATCAAGAATACAAAATTAAAATCTCGTTCCCGCATGATTTGGAACAATTAATTTTATGATCAACCATGCAAGAAAATTTATTGTAACAAATATAACAATCCAGTATATATGAGCTATTAAGCATATTATACATGTACTTCTAAATAAAGTAATAATCGTCAAACGGCTATCTATTGTTAAATACGCTTCAGAAATTAATGACGCTGCATCCTTACTCACATAAATATTTAGCTCTTTCAATTTTGGTATTAGCTCACAAATCTGCTAGGTCTTTAAGTAATGGGTTTTTATTAAACTTTACTAATATTCTGTCAAAGAATAAAAACGATTAAAAACACCCATGTGAAAACAAAAAATTACCTAGAAAGAGGCTGCTCAAGAATGTCACACAATTCATTTCATATTGTTTCCCTAGAAAAGACTAATTAATGATGTATTTTAAAAATTAATCCTTCATATTGTTTCCTTAGAAAAGACTGATGTAGTTGTTTAAAAAGGGATTGACTTTCTTGTATGTACACTCTCTCTAAACTTATTATAATCAAATAAATTAATTTATGGTGACATCATACGTGTTTTGAATCAAATTTACATGCATTTATATACCACCATTCTTTGACTTAAGGAAAAAAGGGTTTTATCTCGATCACAACTGTTCCTATACCTTTATGGAAATATCTTACCTACACTTTGGGCAATACACTTCTATGTTAGGATCATGACAAGTGGAAGGTTTTAATTGGTTAAATTTGCTAAGTCCCATACAATATTTTGTTGACCCCTTAAAAATGTTTAATTGCATAAAAACCCCATTTACTTTGCACAAAAATCAGAATAACTCCAAATGTTTTCATGCACCCCGCGCTTCGCCAAAAATGGTATCAGAGCGGGTTTTAATTGAGGAATTATATTATATTTATTTTATTTTATGATTTTACCTTTGGGATTAACCTATATGGGAGGAGACTCCATTAGAAAGATGGATCCGGACGAATGTCCGAGATGTATTGTACAGGAAATTTCTTCAAGATTTGGAGAGAGAAACGACTCGTCTTATAGACGATCTCAACTGGAATAATCGAGCCCTCGTGACGAATATCCGGCGAGGAGAAGATGCAGAAATTATTCGTGATATCATCACGGGTATCCAATCATACCATGAGACTCTCGTGGGAATCGTCGGAATAAGAACGGCGATTGAACGAACCAGAGACGAGGCACATCAGTCACACGACTGATGGAACCAAAAGACAAGGCGAGTGTAGCTTTTCCAGGCTACCAAAAGATCGAGCCAAGCTCTTCCGACAACGTCAATTTGCGGGAGATCCAAAAGACGGTGGAATATTATGGCGTCAAGCTGTACGATCTACCGATGGAGCTAAGCAGAATATCACTCAAACAAGAGGAAATATTAACCCTCTTGCGTGATATCCAGAAAAGGATGAAGGAAATCGAAAGGCGAAAACCATGTTCCGGGAAAATTCGGAAGCAATGGTCCAACGACCCGACGAATTCCCCTGTATTTGATGCAGCACCCAAAGAGTTGCAGCCGAAGGACATAATCCGAATCATGAAAGGCAAATATCATGAATAGCCTTGACAGAATCGGATTAGAAGATCTACAGGAGTTAGCAGAATCTTTTGCTAACCTCAATATGGTTGATCTAAAGATGAACCATGGAGATGAGGTGCCCGAACCTGAGCCCCAAGAAGAAAGTTCGTCAAAAAGAGGCGGGGCTTCAGACGATGCCAGCCATTACCAACGAACCAAAAGACGCAGGCCAACGGAGCGGATCATCAAGAAACCGATTCTCAAATCAAAAGAGAATCCCGGCAAGGAGAACTTTCAGGCGTACTCAGGCCAAAGCAAATGAAAGTTTCAAGGATTGCAACTGCTGGACGTGCGGAGCAAAAGGGCATATTTCGACCAATTGCCCAGACAACGAGAAAAGTGAGATAAGAAGATTCGAATCCACACCGGATATCGAAGACGCTATCTTCTACCAGAAATTGATACCCGTGTATCAGTTTGAAGATATATCCTCTGATGAGAGTATATATGAGCAAGAAGAAATCTTTAGTTCTGAGGATTCGGAAATAACCGATGGATCCGGAGACGAGTCAGACTAAAGAAGAGCACGAGGTCCACCACACTCAGAAGGAGGATCAGAATGGATTTTCCAGTCATTTTCTGATTCCACAAGAAGAGGTGGTGAATAAACTCGTGAAGAAACTCAACAGAGAGTCCGAAGAGGTACAAACCTACCAGGGATTTTCTAATGGAAGGTTGAATCGAGTATTAAATAGCTTGATTCCAACGAAGAGGAAGCATCATGTCTATTTTGGAGTAACAAGCCAAGAAAAGGCGCTTCCAATCGAAATTACAAGCAATCGGGTGGAGATCCAGCTGGTTCCGGCCGAGGATATTATCCAAGACCTTCAGAAAATGAAGCCAGAAGTCGCAAGCACGATTAAATGGATTCATATTGGAGCAATCCAGTTGGTGATCAAATCATCCCTTTCCCCAGGGACAGACCAACCGATTGATGTCGCACTTTGCGACAAAAGGATCAGAGATGCTAAAGCTTCAGTTCTTGGAGCATTTTCAGGCAATCTCTATGCCAAGAGAATTATAACCGAATTCTACCCACAAATCGCTTATAATCTGCAAGATTCATCCTTCAGCCGAGCCCTGACAATATATCAGGACTACAAGAAGAAGGAGCTAATGACGGATGGAAATAGGCCATACTCATTGACTTATCAAGTCTCGTATGCCTTATCAAATTCCCATCACACAGAATTATTTCTGGGAAAGAAATTTGTTGAAATTCCAGAAATATTCAAGGCGGTCGCCAAGGCGGTAAATCCAAACAGAGTGGAGACTCCTCAGATCGGGGAAATCGACATTGATGTTGGAGACAAGCCGGTGCTTAGCCATACCCAGAGTCTCAGACTAGGGGCACCAAGGCTATCATTCCAAGGAAATAGGCTAACTTCAGGGCCTATAACAAGAAGCTTTTCTCAATCATATGAAAGAGGGGCGATCCAGGAAACACCAGTTCCGGACATGAGGATTAAGCTCAAATGTCCCGAAGGATGGAGACAGGTTTCCACAAGAATCAATACAACCAACAAGGAAAACCAGTTTCCTTGCAGTTCGTTGTATTATTTGGCGAATCCAGGAGACAACCGATATATCGGAACTCTGGAGGTTGGAGGTTTTGAAATCCAGACCGAAGGCCAAGCCGGACAAGAAGCAGATGTCCTGATCTTAGGACGAGATTTCCTTGACAAATATAAACCATGGTCATGGAAATCAGGAGGAATGGAGATCACCATTGGACGCCAAAGAGTGTTGATCCAATGACCAGTCCATTCTCGATATACATCTCGGTGGGGATGTTATACGAGAAATACAAAGCAGAATATTTTGCTGCTTATGTGGACTCAGGAGCAGGAATCTGTACAGCAAAACGAGGAGTCTTTCCAGCAGAAGTGGAAGAAGATCTACCTCGAATTGCAGGAAGGGATTTCTCCAAAAAGGTTTTGCTCTTATCAAAGGGAGTAAAACAGACGGAAATACTAATCGGCGGAGCAGGACAGACACCTTGGTACAAGGTCAAAACTCCACCAATTTATTTCCATGATACCGGAGCAGATATATTATTCGGAAATAATTTTCTGCAAAGCTTCAAGAGGTACATACAGGACAATGAAGCCAGAAGACTAGTGTTCACAACCAATTGTGATCACAAAATCATTGTGCAAAGGCTCAATGGAGCTTTTCATCGTTCAATGCCAATCAAATTTCGCAGCAAGCGTGGTGATGATGGCAGACTCCGGCGACCTCAAATGAAGGATCAAAGGAGATTCGGAGAAGTTTTGCTCAAATGCAGAACTGAGAGATTGAATCTCTCTGAGGAAGAAACTCAAATCCTCAAAGTATCCCTGATATCACACAAAGATATCAAGGAAGAAGAACAGGTGTCCATGGCCGACGTCAAAAGGAGGATTCAGAAGTGTTATCATGAGAATCCTTTGGCATGGTGGGACAGGAACCAGCTCAGAGCAACCTTGAAAGTTAAAACTGGAAAGGAGCATGAGTTCGTAAGGTTCAAACCTATCCTGATGAACCCTCAAGATCAACAGGATATGGGGAGTATAATCAAGGAACACCTTGATTTAAAGTTGATCGAAGATGGGAGATCACCCTACAGCAGTCCGGGATTTCTGGTGAGAAACCATGGGGAGATCAAGCGAGGAAAACCAAGATTAGTCATTAATTATAAAGGGATTAATGATATTCTTGAGTTTGATGGATACTTCATCCCAAGTAGAGAACACCTCATCAACTGCATCAGAAGTGCAAGGGTATTCTCAAAGTTCGATTGCAAGTCAGGTTTTTACCAGATTCGCATGGAGGAAGGGAGTAAGAAGTTCACAGCTTTCTCAACTCCACAAGGACATTATGTTTGGAATGTCATGCCGATGGGGTTAGCCAACGCGCCTCAGATATTCCAAAGGAAGATGGATAATCTCTTCAAAGATTATTCTTCGTTTATGTTTGTTTATATTGATGATATCCTTATTGCATCAAAAAACATTCATGAACATGTCAGGCATCTGGAGATCTTTGCGGATGTTTGTCAACAAGAAGGACTAGTGCTGTCAGAAAAGAAGGCAGTCATAGCCACCCAGAAGATGGAGTTTCTGGGGATCGAGATCGATGAATCTGGGATAATTCTGCAAAATCATATTGTGGAAAAAGTCCAGGGATTTCCAGAGGATCTCAAAGAAAAGAAGCAGCTCCAAAGCTTTCTCGGAGTTGTTAACTTTGCAGGAATGTTTATCAAAAATCTTGCAGAGCACCGAAAAATCTTCAGTCCTTTACTGAAGAAAGATGTTCCATTTATTTGGAAGGAGGAACATCGGGAGGGTTTGAAGAAGTTGAAAGAGATTTGTAAAAATCTCCCGAAACTTTCAATACCACAAGACGAGGACGACTTGGTCCTTTACACCGACGCGAGTGATTTTTGGTGGGCAGCTGTGCTTACAAAGATCACCCCTTTTGGAGAAGAACCTTGCAGATACTGTAGCGGTCTTTTCTCCAACGACGAAGCTGTGCGATGGCACATAAACGAGAAAGAGTTTTTTGCAGTCCGGAAGGCGTTCAAAAAATGGCCGCTATTCTTACTTGCTAAAAAATTTGTTTTGAAAGTAGATAACACCAACGTTAGAGCTTTCTTAACTAAAAAGATTGAATCTAAACCTGAAAAGGCTAGATTAATTAGATGGCAAGCAGAATGCCAATATTATGATTATGATATTGTCGTTTTGAAATCTGATCAGAATGTTCTTGCAGATTTCCTTACAAGGGATGGAGCTCCCTGAAGCGGAGGCCATCGAGGCAATACAGGGGCAGCTCTTTGAAAGCTTAGAGCTGCTACAACAAGAATGGCAGAAGTGTGTACTACACACTAAACAAGCAGGAAAGATACAAGCGGCTGATGAAGCCAAAGTATCTAGCCAAATTGATGTCTGTTTCATGAAGATATTCAATCTTCAGGAAGCAACTGAAAAGCCGCTCTTGCGCGCAGTCCGTGAAAATCGGGCTAAAGCAATGCTTTCCGTACAGGGCGGATTACCTGTAGCAGGGGATTCAAGTACCCCTAGCCCAAGTCCTGAGAGAATGGCTTCACAGCCGGACGCTCGAGGAAAAGATGTTGTTAAGGGGTCACTCCCTGAATCAACATGTCAACCCTCCACCTCTGGGGTAAAAGAGGGAGAGATCAGCCTTAGGCCCATGACAGGCCAAGTTAAGGTTGATACTAATCTTATTATTTCTTCTCCTTCTTGGCAGATGTATCAAGATAGGTGGGAGAAACTTCTCACGAGGAGAGGCATTAATCCGGGAAATTGCCGGGTTGATGTTGCAGGAAAATATCCAAGGGTTTGGATGACTCCAGGAGCCAATCCAAACGATGTTAAGGAATGGTACGAATTTGGGGCATTAGCCTCAGTTTATACCACTTCTCCGGCCTTCACCGAAATCAAGGGTCTACCCAAATGGATCCAGAAAACGGTGTTCGACGCATGGGAGAACAACGAGTCCCTCAAAAGGGGAGACGTTCTGGAATTGTACTTCTTCAGTGCAGCGCCAGAGCCAGTGGGCAAAGGAGTCTACGAAGCCTTCCATTTCATCAAGCTTCGGAGACCGGATACAGGAGCCTTGAACCGAATCAAAGTTCCTGAATTTAATGCTGCCATCGTCTCAACATTCACGGAGGACCAAATCTCCACGAGACGAGCATGGGGTCTTTGGGTCTGTCTCACAGAGATGGACAAAATGAAGTCCAGATTTAAGTACTCTCAGAGCTCAGATCTGGGAACGTTCCTGGTCAATACCATGACAGGAACCACAACCCAATTTGCCGAAAAGTCTTTCGAGAACAAGAGGCATACAATTTGGGGAAACAAGATAGCGGGGAGCAAAGAGACTCGTCGCAAATTCTGCAATATGGCTCATCTGAGTCATTGGATCGAGAGGATCTGCGACCAATGTTCGTCGCAGAAGGAGCCAGAATTCGGCAAAGGTTTCCTCCCGAAACCTGACAGAAGGAGGTTCCGGTCTGATGAACACGACGAGCGTCAGACTCCAAAGGGAAGAACACCTCGGGCACCAAAAAAGTAAGGTGGCCGACAAAGCAAAGTGAATCATGTGATTCACAGCAAGGAACGCACCCACAAAAGAAACGACAAAAGTGGGTGGAGGAACAGGAGGACCACTCACCAAAAGCTCCAGGACAAAAGTGAGTGGAAAGAAAAGCAGCCGGCCCCTACCAGCATTATCACAAGAAGATAAAGCAGGGGTCCAGCACCATGTGATGCCACTAACAAGTGTCGGCAATCAAGGCCGACAAGAGAAGGTGGATGTCATATTCAAGCAAGCTGGCCACAAGGATGGAATCCGAGGCCAACAACCGAGTAATAATAGAGGGGCTCAAACCTCTATATAAACACAAGTACTGGAGAGAAGAGGATCATCGAAAATTCTCCACATTTCTCACACAACACACTCTCTCTTCAGAAACTATCTTTGTATTTTAAATTTTGTTTTCAAAGTTTTTAGTTTTAAGTTTTGTTTCTTTTATTTTATGTATACAAGAATTAGCTACTATGAGTAGCTAAACAAGTTAGTCTCCTCCCTTAGGGAGATTATTATGAAATAAAATAAATATTTTATAATTCCTCTTTTAACGCATTTAACTTTGCCCAATTTCCGGTTTAGTAAAAATATTTTCTTTTCATTTTTCAACAAAAATATTTGGAGTCGAGACACAGTGAAGGAGGGAAACTGATTCCTGAAGGTGACCATTCGGCGAAAGCCGGAACACAGTGAAGGGAGAAGGTTGCAACCATCACTTGCGAGTGTGTGGTTGGACGAAGGCCGAGGAGGCAAGAAGTCCGTAAAACGCGATAAAGCTCCGGAAGGTGACCAATCGACAAAAGGTATACTGTTGATTTATGTTTTGAATTATTTTGAAGTTGTACGGAAGCATGTTGGGCCAATCTTTATTTTAAAGTGCATGATTTTCTATTTTAAGGATTATTCTGTCTATAATGAAACTGTAGTGGGGTATTTGTTATTTTGGTAAAATATAAGGGGTTGATTGGTTTTTAATGAAAAAAGGGAATGAATAGGAAGCCATGTGTCACAATCCTAGCAGCAATGGGCATTGCCCAAGGTGTAGGTAAGACCCTTCCTACCTTTATGGGGTAACAAATCAACAATTCTTGTTTATGTTTTAATTATTTTTATTGATTTTTTTGTTGTATAGTGTGAAAGCTCACTGCTTTTCGAAACCGAGTCCGCTCACGTTACCATTCAATTCCTTATAGTACATGCAAGATCTTCTCCACCTTTATAATAAGGAAAAGTAAGCTGAAGCTAAAGGAAGAAGGCTAACATTTCCATAAATTTCTGCTTCTTCACACTTGATTATAGTCATCTTTGGCAATTCGGAGTTTTTGTGGGTATTTGGCTGAAACTAATTAACTTATATATTATATATAAGTTAATTAGTTTCAGCCAAATACCCTATATATATATATATATATATATATATATATATATAATATATATATATATATATATATATATATATATATAGGGTGCGGTTATAGTGAGAACCACACTTATCGTGAGAACATAAGAACCATTAAAATCAATGCATCTACTATATAAATTAATGCATTCGCTATTAAATTTAATGCATCCGAAAATAATAAATTTTTTGCTCCCTTCAGGATTCGAACCTAGGATCTGCATTCATCCACCAAGATGATGCATCTACCGTAGATCTTGATGATCGAATGGTTTAAAATGGTTCTATGTTTTAATTTTATTTAGTGGTTTTTATTTGAACCTCTCCCTATATATATATATATATATATATATATATATATATATATATATATAGGGAGAGGTTCAAGAAAGAACCATAAATAAAAGAAGACCGAATAACCATTTTCAGTCATTCGATCATCAAGATCTACGGTGAATGCATCATCTTGTTGGATGAATGCAGATCTTGGGTTCGAATCCTGAAGGGAGCATTTATTTTTTATTTATGCTTCTTTCTTGAACCTCTCCCTATATAGGGTGTTGTCCCAAAAATTAATGTTGATGATGTCTCCATGGCTTATACGCTCAATATATTATAATTGGATGGTTACGCTACTCTGCTAATTACGATGATACTAATTTGCCATAAATTAACAAAATTGTGAAAAAATTGAACAATTTAAAATTCATGTATTTGGAGACAAATTTTTTAATTCGTTACAAAATCATTATTTAGTGAAAGTTTGTTTACTTGTACCCCTTAAAAAAATGTACTTAAGCATGTGGTGCAAATATATATTTAAGTGACAACATAATTTCATACATAGCATATATATGGCATATAAAATTTGAATCTAATAAAAAACAAATTATACTTTTAACCTAAAATCTAATTAAATTGGATTAGAAATTTACATGCACTTATTGCATATGACAAAACATATATAGTGTGTGTTAGAATTAAGTTCTTCATCTGTTTTCCTAACGAACACATTTTGATCAATCATATTGATTGATGTCAAAAGGTGAGTATATTGTAATACTATATTAACTAATTAGGTGCGCAATCAAACTTTACCTGACTCAAACAATCAAACGAACACACTTTCACATCTTGGCTGTAGCTGTCCATCCCTATTTATTTAAATCTTAATCGGATTCTCATAAGTCATCCAAGTCTGCCAAATGCCAATTCTACTCTTAATATTATACAACACGTTAGGAGTATAACTAGCGCCAAGTTCAAATTTGGATCGTTTATTAACTTTATTTTATCCAACACTTTAAAGTTCATGATCAACTTATTCAAATCTAAACGAATTTTCTAAATTTAGATTTAATACTTTTTAGTTGAATCTATATTTAAATTTAAATATTAATTAATCATTTAACAAAGAAATTATGTATTCTAAAATATATGATATTTTAAATTGAACTCATCATTTTCTACTCCCCCGTCCACAAAAAATAGTAAGTATCGTTTTGTCATTTTGGAACATTCATAAAAATTAGTCTCTTTCTATTTATAAATAATATCTCACCACATGATAGGCCTCTTTCTCCTCTCACAATACAATTAATTACTATTATTAGAGTATCCACATCGGTGGTGGGTCATCGTCGGCTCAAGTCGATTTGGGCGATGAGCCACCCGATGCAAAGAGGGAGAACTCGAGTCGCGGCTCATCGCGTGTTTAAGGAGTGTGCTTGTAACACATGCGCTAAAATTAAAAAAAAAAATACAGCTGCATGAAAGATTGAGAAGATGGTGGAGCCGCAAGAAATATGGAGAAGATGGTGGAGCGACTTTTGAAGAGAGATAAATTAGGGCTTTGAAGAGAGAGAAGCTAATGGCTTTTATTGATTTAATTTTTGGTTTGGGCTTTTGCTAAATTTTAAAATGATCCATTTAATTTTTTAATTATTTTAATTTCAGTTTTCTTAAATACTTTAATTTTAATAATTTAAATTAATGTAATTTTAATTTAGAAAAATGTGTTATTTAAATTGGTGTCATTTAATTTAAGTTAATGTAATTTAAATTCAAGTAATTGTGTTTTTTAATTTGTGTCATTTAAATTAAATAAAAAAGACAAAAATAAAAAATAATTCATATGAGTCAGCATGATGAGTTAGACCAATGCAGTCCTTGACTTATAAGTGGTCTCGGAGCATGGATGAGTAACTGAGTCAACCAATGTGACTCATAATACATTCAATGATTCAACTATTTTTATTAAAACTTGAGTCGTTCCTTTGCAGGACTATTTTTTGTGGATGAACGATGAAGCGTAATAATTAAAGTTAATTGAAAACTATATTTATTAGAATATGAAATAGCAAGTAATACCAAGTTAACAATTCTAAATTTTTAAGTTGACCAATGTCTACACATAAAATCGCACTTTAACGACCAAAATTTCACTGCAAATCACTGTCATTTTCGTCGCAACTTAGTCTTTGCGACGGTCTTTTGGCTTATGTAGAAACAATGGTTGCGATTTGTCGCAAGACTTTCAACACATTCAACAACGGCTTCGCTGTCGATAACCACGGTTGACACTCGTCATCGTTTGACCACTTTTGCGACGGCTATTGCGAAGGATGGTTTGTTGCAAGTTGTGACGTTAGATCAGTCATTGTTGTACGTGCTAGTCGGTGGTGGCCTTCTTCACTCCACTCTCGGTCCGTCGCTGTATGAACTCTGTAACTTTGAATTTGCTCTGCAGTTTGTAAGGTACGGATGATCTTTGTGGGGCCCACGTCAGTGGACTGAAAGTCAGCTAGAACATTTGATAAGCTATTTCTGGGTTCTCGACTAGATTTGCACATCCGTTGAGTTTTCTTTTTCTACGGAGTCTTTTTCGTTAGCTAGATCTCCTCATCGATTGGTTCTCTTCTTAAGTTGAATCTTCACTTCAAGTGGAACTTCATCTTCAGCTGGGACTCCTTCTTTGTGCTTTTATCTATGATATTATATAGAGTATTTTTTATATATTACAATGATATATATGATATTTTATGACAATCTAAAAATTAATGATCCAATTAATTTCTAGTTAACTTAGGAAAAAAAAAGTTGTTATCTGATCCTCTATACAAAAGATATGGTAAACAATATAACACCTAAAGTGTTTGTTTAAATATAATTAGATTCTGAAGTGAGAATTAAAAGACAATAAGAAAAAGGTCGGTCTACTGCCTGGCATTTCAAAATTGCTGCATTAGTTTAATTCATAATTAAATCATGTCCATCTTTTTTCCACTCCCCTTTTTGACATTAGACCACATAACCTTTCCAGTTTCGATCCACCTCGTTTCTTCTCTAGCCATTACTCTCTCTCTCTCTTCTTTCTCTCTCACTATATATATATATATAATCATGAGCAGGTGGGAGAGCCAAAACTTGAATTAGTAGAAGAAGATATACGGTATATAAGATGGGGAGAGCGCCTTGCTGTGACAAAGCCAACGTCAAGAGAGGGCCATGGTCGCCTGAAGAAGATGCCAAGCTCAAGTCCTACATCGAAAACCACGGCACCGGTGGCAACTGGATTGCCCTACCTCCTAAAATAGGTACAAATTAAATCAGTCTACTATAAAATTAACATTCTGAATTCATGGTGGAAAATGATGAATCTGAACTCATTTGAACCACATTTCAGCCAATTTATCCTACAATTTTTGTCTTCATTAATAATTAGGCCTCAAGAGATGTGGGAAGAGTTGCCGTCTGAGATGGCTCAACTATCTCCGCCCCAACCTCAAGCATGGAGGCTTCACCGAGGATGAAGATAACCTTATCTGCAGCCTCTACATCAGCATCGGCAGCAGGTAAAATATTACTATTAATTATTCATAAATATAAAGTGTACAGTTAGCTAGGGTTGCTAAGCAAACATAAATATATATATATTAACTATATATGATGGGGATTGGGGCAGATGGTCTATCATCGCCGCCCAATTGCCGGGAAGAACAGATAACGACATAAAAAACTACTGGAACACGAGGCTGAAGAAGAAGCTCCTCGTGAGGCAGCGGCGGCGCCAATCGCAGCCCAAGAAACAAGTTCAAAATTATTCAATCATTAATGGATACAACCAGCTGCCTATACTTGATGATGCAGCCACGATGCAGCTGCCTGCTCTCGGGCCGCCTTTTTCTTGCAACACTACTCCCTTTCATCACTATGCTTGTGTTGAAGATCAACATCTCTACGCAAATCCATTGCTGATGAATCCTTCAGCGTCCACGAGCTTTGTGGATGCCGGTTTTCGAGCATTTGATCGTATGCCGCAAGAGATGTTGGATGGATTTGACATGAGTTGTGTTGTTGATCAGGCTCCTGAGATCTCCAGTTATGAAGTTTATCAGAGGAATTGGGGGTTGTTAGGATACTCAGAGTAGACATTACCACTTCCTACATCAATGGTGCATGTGTACATTTTTCTTGGGGTTTCACTGCAGTGATCTGTACTTGTTTTTATTTATTTATCTTGTTTTGTTTTTCTGAAGAGGGTTTGTTTGTTCCTGTACTATCACTTTCATCATCTAAGATGCCTCTCTCTCTCTCTCATATGAATTTCTTGACATTTTGTATTTGTGGATAGAGCTCTTGGTTGTTACTGAAACTGGGAATCTCAGCATGAGTTAATTATAGTAGTATTAGATTATCTGGATTGGCACTTACATATATTTCAGTTATTAATTAATAATCTATATCTTTCAGTGTATTAATTTTAGATATTTAATTAATACTCCAGATGAAAAGCTTAGAGCTGGAGAAATTTTAGAACGTGGTAGTTAATTATCTGTGTATTAATTATTTCATAATGATGGTTTAGTTTATTGCGCAGTCTCCATGAAAATCAGTGGAAATATTCAAGACTGCAAAAGGTGGTTTGACATTTTGGCCACAACTTGTTAGGTTTTTAGCAAAAAAGGCATCTCAAACCGGCCCTATCTTCTTATTTTTTTCCTCATGGTGACATATAGTAACAGAACTACAGAAGTTGCACTACAACTTCTTGGCCCAACATTTGTCTATGTATATCGCGTCCCTTTATTTTATAAAAGTGTGTTTGTTTTTTATCCCTTTAAATAAATAAAAAAAATATAATAAAGTATAAATTTATCATTTAAAATGGGAATCACAGTTTTTTATATTTTATTTGATTTGAATGATAACATATTTATCCATTACTCATAAAGTGGTATAACAACATTGATCCCTTAGGTATAAAATTATACTACCTTGTTTAAGGAAAAAAGTGATGCCCATAATTTTATACCACGTGTCTCAGTGTAGATTATTATTAGGGTAAATATCAGTTTTTGGCCCATCGTTTGAACGTTTTGTTAAATATATCCTACCCTAAACATATTTACAAAACAATACCAAGTCAAATGATTTTTTAGGACAATAACTTATGTTGATTTGGAAATTAGGACAAAAACTTTCATAGTTTTAAAAATATGACACTAATTTTTTTAGAGTAAAATAGGACACTAATTAATAAGTGTCCTAAAAACAGGACATTTCTCGGCCGATAATTGACCGAGAAATGTCCTGCGGGTGCAACACTTATTAATTAGTGCCCTATTTTATTCTAAAAAAAATTAGTGTCTTATTTTTACAAGTCCAAAAGTTTTTGTCCTAATTTTCAAATCAACCTAAGTTACTGTCCTAAAAAAACCCTCGAACTCAAACAATACCCATCGTTTCATTTTTTTCTTATTTATGTCCCGCAAAAATAATCCAACAACTGGTGTATGATGTGTTCCGACCAAGTGCCACGAAGGTAATACACGTGGAATTAAAAAAAAAAATCACGAAATCCACGTATCGCTTCAAATCTCTTCTTCCTTGATAAAAAATAATTTCTTCTTCTCCCATTCCCCCCTAATTCAACCCTAACTCCTTCAATCCATTGGCGCCGATTATTCCCTCCACGCCATCTCATCCGCCGTTGTATTGCTTACATTATAAGGAAAGGCAAAAAATAGGAGAGTGAAAAAAACAGGGAAAAGGGTGGTGTTTCGACTGGAGAATGCGGTCGGCGAGGATTCTGGTGGCTCAGGCAATTGTGGCGGTAACGCTACTTTTGGCGGTGTCGGTGAGTGGGGAGGGGAAGGGAATGGTGCTGAGCTTGGAGAGGGCAAGTTATGAGGAAGTTGGAACGAGTCAACTCAGGCACCGCGACCGAGTCAGGCACGGTAGATTGTTGCAGCAACAACCCTCTGACGTTGTTGATTTTTCTGTTGAAATGCAGCTAAAGTTAATTTTCTTCCAGTATCGTCCCAACTTCCATTTAAATCGTACACCCCATACATTTCTCTCTCTCTCTAAAACCTCAAAAATCATCAAGCATCCACGTTTGCAGAGAGAGAGATATCACACCTTTGCAAAATAAGCAGCAATAGCCGCCGGCCAAGAGAAGGGCAGGCCCTGCAGCCCCAATTGGTAAGTTTGGGAGGTTGAAATTGCTTGAAAGAGGAAGACGAGCTTTGCTAGTCTCTTTTACGTGGATTTTGTGATTTTTTTTCTTTTTTTTAATTCCACGTGTATTACTGTCCGGAACACATCATACACCGGTTGTCGAATTATTTTTGTGGGACATAAATAAGAAAAAAATGAAACGATGAATATTGTTTTGTAAATATGCGAGTCAGGGGATTTTTTAGGACATTAACTTAGATTGATTTGAAAATTAGGACAATAACTTTCGGACTTGTAAAATTAGGACACTAATTATTTTTTTAGAGTAAAATAGGACACTAATTAATAAGCGTTGTAAAAATAGGACATTTCTCAGCCGATAATTGGCTAAAAAATGTCCTGCGGATGCAACACTTATTAATTAGTGTCCTATTTTACTCTAAAAAAAAATTAGTGTCATATTTTTACAAGTTCGAAAGTTATTGTCCTAATTTCCAAATCAATCTAAGTTACTGTCCTAAAAAACCCTCGAACTCTAAATATGCATAGGGTGGGATATATTTGAGAAAACGTCCAAACGATAGGCCAAAAACAGATATTTACTCTTATTATTATTACATCAAAGCAAATGATATATACGATGGTAAATGAAGTTTATCTCTTCTTTATACATCAAAACACACCCTAAATGTATGTTGCGTGAATACATAATACTGATGTACATGTATATGTTGGTTACTAAGAGCATCTCCATCGCTCCTCCGAGTGTGCCGGACCGAGGCGGCACGCTACGCATGTGTGCATGCTGGGGAACCGCGATGGCTTGTGCTGGACGCGATTCTTGGTGCCGGGCACGGAGTGGAGAAAGGTCCGTTCACACAACAAAATTTTTTTAACAAAAAAAAAAAAAGAACATTGAATTGCTATATATGGAGGAAGCTGGGCTATTTTTGCCGTATTTTTGTTCAATTTTTTGTTGGGCTTTTTGCCTATTTCATTTTATCCTATTTGATTTTAAATGGGCAAGAAATTGTTGAATATAATTTTGAATTTTTTCACTAATTTTTAATATAAATTTTTATTTCAATCAATGTAATTTCAAATTTTAGTTATTTAAATTATTGTAATTTTTATTTTATTTAATGTAACGTTAATTTTAATAAAATGTTGAATTTTAAAATAGAATGAGACTAAATAGAAATGAAGATTATATAAGTATTAATGCATTAGAGACACCCCTTATAGCGCCTCCTACTAAAAATACTCTAAAGAAGCCACGCCATGAGATGTATAGGGCTAGAGAATACACCTTAGTACAATTTTTCGGCCTATTGAGCTAGAAGTGGCAATGGGCTTCCACTGAATATTATAAAGTGAGCGACAAAGAAAAGATATATACTACACCTACTAACAACTTCACAAGCTTATCAATTTGATAACTATCTATAGAAAGTGTGAACCCTATTGTTTATACTCGCTTTTACTCAACTTCTGACTTTACAGATTTAAATCATGTTAGGTTTAATGAGTTTTGTCCAACACTTGAATTCTTTTGAAAGACTTGTGCAATCGCAGAAATATCAAAGCACTAATATCAAAATTCTAAACAATATTAAAGCACACAAATTAAGATTTTATAACAATTTGGAGTAAACTCAAGGTCTTACATCTACTATTTTCTGACATAACAGGGATAAATAATTTCGTGATTCACTTGCTTATTATGGCAAGATCATTGTTCAACAATCAAACATCGACGAGAGTTGCTTATGCTTTCAATTTACTACGCAGGGTAACTTACTCTTGCAACCTGACACTACTTCTGGCGGATCGGGGGGGGTGCCAATGGGGCTGAAGCGCCCTATCAATTTTTGAATTTTTTTATTTATTTTAAATATTAGTATATACTTTATTTGTCCCTCATATTTATGCATACATTTTTTTTGGTATGTTTCCCAAATTTATGCATACTGTATTTTTGGACACTATCCCACACATAATTCTTATAATTTTACCATTTTAACTTACACTATTTACTCACAATCTACTTAACAATACATTCAATGTGAGACCATTTCTCCACTACCATTACTACAAACAGCTTTTTATTAAAATCCGTGTCGGAGTCAAACCATGCATAATTTTAGAGAACGGAGGGAGTATATATATAAAAAAAATACAAAAAATAGTATAATACATTATTTTAATAATCGTGGCATTCAAGCTAATTGCTTAACATTTTATGGTGGTTTGTTATATAATCCCTTCGATCTCACAAAAACATGAACATTTGTAAGTAACACGGATTTTAAGAAATATTACTTTATTGTGGGTGAAAAAAGGGGTCCCACTTCATAAAAAGTAAAGTGATTATGGTGGGGTAGTATTAATGTTCATTTTTTTGTGAGACGGTTCAAATGATGTTCATGTTTTTGTGAGATAGAGGAAGGACTATTAGGGTCCGTTTGATTTGCAGTTTAAGATTGATTAGGATTAAAATTATCTTGAAAAATTAGTGTGGATTTATACTATTTCATGGGTGTTTGATATCATGGCTACTTAATCCTATATTGTGTTTGATATCCATAGGATTATGTTGGATTATATTATCTAATACCAAAACTATCCTCATATAATTTTAAAAATACCATGTGTGTCCATCATTACTTGGGCATTTGCATCGATATGCGTGAGGAAAGATAGCAAAATTTTTATCCAACTTCGTAGTATTAAAGTTATCCAAGGGGGGAGGGGCGGATTATTAGTATGGGTTATTCCCATAAAATAGCATGGAGAAGTGGGATTAAGTAGGAGTTGACCATATTAACTGCACATGATATCAAACATCACACTAATCTGTATTAATTTAATTTATCCTACTATAAACCCATATCAAACGGGCCCTTAGTTTGTTAAAACTTGTGTTACTTTTTCTTTTCTTTTCTTTTCATTTCTTAGTTAATTCTCAGTGTTGAGTTTGAGTAAATCCTCTAGAGTAAGATTATGAACTATTAATGATGAAATAGTATATTTTTGTAGAAAATAAAACAAGATTTTAGAAAATGCATAGATGTAACTTTTAAGAGCTTTTTTTAGGTCTGTAACTTTGGCTGTTTTGCAAATCTTGTCTTTTTAAGAGTTATTTTTCCCCTTTTTTTTTCTTCCCATATATTTTCTTTTCTTGCATTCAAAATTGCCACTCAAAATAGTTAATATGCATATCATATTAAAGATCACAACAAGAGCTTTAATTTAATATAGTTTATGTAAATATTTTATTTGAAATGTAAAAGATATATTTATTCAAAGATTAAATTTTTTAAAAAATTCTCTCTCATCTCTCTCATTTTTTTTTACCCGTAACTTTGCTCATTTTGCAATGTAGGATAATTTTTTTCGGGCTTGCAATTGCAGGACAAATTATTTTTGTTGGAGTTATTTTAACTCTAAGATCGAATTAATTCATTTTATGAATTAAATATTTTTTATTTTATCTTTTTCATTAAGTATCAATTAAGAGAATTAATATAACACTACATTTATATATTTCTCGGTTTATTATTTTATTCAAAGTGAATTTAATTTTGACTTTGTCAAAATTAAATTTAAATCAATCATCAAATTGCCGAAAATTAAATCAAGGACATGACATCAATTAGTGAAGAATGCAAGGAGTGAAAAGTAAAGATATATGCTTGGAAGAGAAGTGAAGATCGGAGGTGTAACAAGTTGAGTGGATGTGTAGACTTTGTCTTCCATGTTTTTAGGGAATGATGTTATACATGTGTAACCAATCCCTAAACTTGGGGATAGGGCTGGGAATTTCGGGATCGGGTAATCAAGTACCTGATACCCGACCCGAAAAAATCGGGTATCGGGTACCCTATACCCGATTAATTCGGGATCGGGTACGGGATCGGGTATTTAGGGGCCGAAATAATCGGGTATCGGGTATACCCGATCGGGTATCGGGTATACCCGAATTACCCGATATTTTAATTAATAAATTTTAAACTATTTAATTAAATTAAATATGAAAACTAAATGACTAAAGTTAAACCCTATTTAATTAAATTAAATATGTTCTGTTTCTGCGATTCTCATTCCCAGTCCCCAATTCCCAAATCATCCAATTCTCATTCATCCCAATTCCCAAACTCAGCCCCGCCCGCCGCCCGGCCGCCCCACTCGCCACTCCAGTCTCCAGCGGCCCAGCCCGGCGTGGGAGCCGGCGCCTCTCGCCAGTCGTCCCAGCCTCCCGAGTCCCAAACTCCGACGAGGCCGCAACTCCCACCGGCCACCGCACCCCTCGCCCGTGGCCCCAGTCAACGGTCGCCCCGCCGTTCGCCGCCGCAGCACCCGTGCAGGTGCAGCCCCCAAGCTCTGACGACAGCGTCGACAGGAGCGCTTCTTCTTCTTCTTCTTTTTCATATAGATTTCGAATTAATTTTCCAGATTTCCTTGTCATTGATGTCAATATGGTTAGAGAGACTTGTTAGAATTCATTGTCATTTCCAGAATACCCGAATTTTGACCGGGTAATTCATCCCAATTCATCCGAGTAATTCATCCCAATTCATTGATGTCAATTCGGGTAATTCTGAAAATTCATCCCAATTCATTGATGTCAATTTTGACCGGGTAATTAGGGTACCCGAATACCCGACTCGGGTACCCGAGTCGGGTATTAGGGTACCCGATTTCTTTTTCGGGTTCGGGATCGGGTATAGGGTTTTGGTGATTTTCGGGTTCGGGTACCCGAACCCGACCCGATTCCCAGGCCTACTTGGGGAGTAAGAGCTCAACCCTAGCTACGTTCAAAAACCTAGGTTGTCAGCAGGTTTTTGTGCCCTACAAGCCTATATCTACATCTATAAATAGAGACAGAGTTCCATGAATTCGGTACCAATTTTGAAGACTGCAAGATATGCAAGTGCACGAACGTCGAAGCTATTGTTCAAACATCAACCACGGCATCTAGTACAAACACACCTTGAGTGGGAGACTCGTGTGCTTAGCAATCCGTGAGTGGGAGACTCGATTGTTAGGACTAGTGGTAGGTTGATTGTTGTTCTAGTCTAGCTTCATTTAAGTCTAGTTGTTGCTAGCATTCTAGTTGATAGGATTAGAAGAGATTTCTTTTCTTTTCAACTTCCGTTCAATTAGAGGGATTCTAATTAACTGGTAAAAGAGATTTTTATAGTGAACGTACAATTGCAATTAATTAACATTGCAGTATATATATATTATCTATTGTGCATACTTTACGTTTCCGATACGCTGCTTACTGCTTTTCTATAGATTGTTGCGTATATTGTTTGAACATTTTACTCAACAATTTTGTATTTGCAAGAGAAGCAGAACTTTCAATTTTTTCAGGCTCAATTCGTCCTACTTATGCCGAATTTTTGAAAATTTGTCCTTCAATTACAAGTCCGAGAAAAATTGTCCTACATTTGCAAAACAACTGCAAATCAACTAAAGTTACAGGCCTAAAAAAACTTTGGGCTTAACTTTTTATGTATTTAATTTAAATGTATTTGTTGTTTGATCAGTTAAATGAGAACAATTATTAATTTATTATAGTGAATGACTAAGTTATAGTCTTAAGCTCATTATGATTCTATTTGGACACAAAAAAAAAATTATACAAGTTGCTCAATTTTTTTTTGTCTTGGAGGCTATCTCTAGAATTCCGTACAAATACTTTCAGGGTGCGTTCTCTTTAATTGTAAATTTATCATGAGAAAAGGAAGGATAAACAAAATTTTATCATTTAAATCCTTCCTTTCTTTCCCTCATTTTTTATTTGACCCTTACTCATTTTTCATTTATACTAGTACGCGCGCCCGTGCGATGCACGGTTAACATCAAAATTAAATGATATTTAAAATAAATAAATATAATTAAAATATAAGTAAATGTAAATCATTTGTTTAAAAGTGAAATAATTCACATCAATTACTTAATAAAAAATATGAATATGAAAGCATATGAATTTTTAATTTTCAATATTTAATTTTAATTAATAATGAGTACAAATATGTAAATTTATCCGTTTAAATACAAATTTTATAAATAAAGTTACCAAAATTTTGATTTTTCAAAAAGAGATAGGATTTATTTTCATAAATAACAATTGCCAATTAATTACTTAAATTAAAGAACTTTAAATTGAGCTAATATAATAAAAATAAAACAAAATTACTATAAGAAAAGAAAATAAAACAAAATTACTATAAAAAAAGAATAAAGATAAAAAGTCGTAACATTATATTGAAAGAAAGAAAAAAGAAGAGTGGAGAGAGGAGAGAGGAGAGATGAGAGAAAAAAAAAATGATTTTTATGATTTCAAACGATTTAACTTTTTCGAGTTAATTTTTTATATATATAAATTTTACATCAAATTAAAGATCTTGTCATGATCTTTAGTTTAAGATCCATATTGAATATTTTTTATTAATCGAATTTGACGATTTTTAGAAAAGAACAAAAAAAGGAGAAGTGAGAGAAAAATTCATGGAAATCATATTTAATCAAATACTAATATGGATGTTAAAATGGGTGAGAGAACGTGTAGATGAGTGAGACAGGAGAGAGAAAGTGTGATAAAATAGGTGATAGATGAGAGAGAAAAATTGGCGCCAAAAAAGAGCCGTTAGAAACTGATGTTTCATATATATATAGATTATAAAGGAGGGATAATATTATCTCTCCAAAAATGGTGTGATAATATTGTTAAGTAGAAAACGAGAGAAAAGAAAAGGAAGGGTTTAAAGAATGAAATTTTCATTATCCCTCATTTTTCCATGATAAATTTACAACCAAAGAGAACGCACCCTCAAGCTCAAATTCAGCCACTTCTAATGATAAAATCTTGGATCCATAGGATTTGAATTTTCAACTGGAGTGAGCGTTTATCGTGAAGAACAAATATAAGGAGCTATATTAACTCAATCTAAGCTACCTAGAATAGAAAGTTTGGCTTAATCTCTTGAATATAGAAGAGGAATTGTATGGCCTCTCTTGAAGAAAAACTTAATCTTGAGAGATAACAAAATATAAAGGGAAAATATATAGTATTTTATATTATCTTAAACTATTTGTCATTTAATAAAAATATTCTAAACTATTGATAATTACAATAAAGTGTAAAAATTATTTGTAAGCTAACAAAAGTATCTGATCAATTGATAATTGATTATAATAAAATACTGGAACTAACAAACAAAAACACCGTGTTGCTCGATTTTTGACAATAACTTTATGACGTGTTGATGTACGAGTCTTTGTACAAATTGGAATAACTTGCCGAAAAGCGAATATTAAGGTATTTGTATTAGTTTTAAATAATTTATGTATTTTTCGTAATTAATATGCATGCGTAATGGTATATGTGTTTGTTTTAATTACTGAACGATCTACGCCTATTATAAAAAAGTCTTATTTTATAAAATTTGATTTACCTATTACGTTCCTCGTATATACGTAACTCAGGGTTAATTGGTGTTTATCTAAAAATGTATTGTTTTTTATATTTTAATAATTATTTAAATGGTAGTATATATTCATTAGAACTCTTCATCCACATAAATTAATACTTCCTTCGTCCATGATATTGTTTTCACTTTTGTCATTTTGGTTCGTGCACAATATTATTTCCACTTTTATCATTTTGATTTGTGCACAATATTGTTTCCATTTTCATTTATAGTAGTAGGGTCTACAAACTTCCACTCGCAATAATAATTAATGAGATCCAAACTTCACTCACAATAATACTCATTATTATTCACCATTTTTTAAAATTCAAATCATTCACAAAGTTAAATGATATTGTAGACGAACGAAGTATTTTTTTATTCTGTAAATTTATTAACTTAAGTAGTAGATTCTAGAAAGCCAAAGTAATGTCGAAGATTATAAATTGAACGGGACTACCTAGTCAATGTCGAAAAATATATATTTCTCGAGATTATTGTAAAAACTTATAACTAGGTAGTCTGATTCAATTCCTGATCTCTGCGGTCTGCACCAAAAGTTGATTTAGTTGGTGTTTGATTTAATTTTATTTATTTCTGTTGTGGAATTGCTTGAATGATCAACGCAGCAAGAACAGAAAAGAAATGAATACAAACAAGATTTACGTGGTTCAGATTTTTCAATCCTACATCCACGGAGAAGAAACGATCCACTCTATTTCACTATGAACACTCAAGAACTTTACAATTACAATTGAGAACTCTCAACACTAGAAGAAGTGTATAGCCTACAAATCTATCAAGATTGCTATGTATCCTCACTCTCAACTAGTTTACAGTAATGGAAAATCTTAAGCAACAACTCAACAACTAATCTAGGTATTTAAACAAGAGAAATAGCAGTTGAGAAGATTTGAGCTGCGCGCTGACTTCTTGAATGAAGGAACAGATCCGTTGGATCTGTTTTAACTAATTTTATCAACCCTAAAACTGAACTCCCTTAACTCTTGCATATTTGCTAACTGATCCCTCCCTCAGCTATAGACTAAACACCCTTGCATATTCTACCAGTCAGAGGAATCGAATGCCAGAGCAGAGAAATCAAGACGCCAGAAGAATCAGAGTCAGAGCAGCGAAATGCATCACCAGAGAAATCAGGTCCAGAGGAATCAAGTCCAGAGCCGCGAAAAGCATCGCCAGAGAAATCAGAGTCAGAGCAGCGAAATCACCATTCCGTTGGCGACCCATTTCTCTGGCGAGGTCAGAGAAAACGTATAGACTAATTGTATGTAGATACTTTACTCACAATTCTCCACCTTATCTAATACAATTAGAATACACCGAGCTACCTGCATGGATTAGACAAACAACTTGCTCTCCTCAAGAGAGCTCATACCAATCAAAGAACAACACTTTTGGAACTTAACAGTTGGTAAAGATTTGGTAAGCATATCTGAAGCATTATCATCAGTTGACACTTTCTCTATCACAACTTCACCTTTTTCAACTAAATCCCTAACAAAATGAAATCTAACATCTATATGTTTAGACCTCTCATGAAAAGATTGATGTTTAACAAGATGAATTGCACTTTGATTATCACAAAGAATAGAGACTACCTGTTGATTAATACCTAACTCAGATAGCATACCTCTTAGCCATATACCTTCTTTCACTGCTTCTGTGACAACCATGAATTCGGCTTCTGTAGTGGAAAGAGCTACAACAGATTGTAATGTAGATTTCCAGCTCACTGCTGTTCCATAAAGTGTAAATACATATCCAGATTGGGATTTCCTTGTATCTATACTTCCTGCATAATCAGAATCAGTAAAGCCAACTAGAGCTTGATTTATATCAGTAACTCCACCTTGAAACATAATTCCTTTATTAACAGTTGTTTTCAAGTATCTTAATACTCCTTTTAATGCAAGCCAATGTGGTTTTCCTGGATTTGCCATAAATCTACTTACAAGACTAACAGCATGAGCCAAATCAGGCCTAGTACAAAGCATAGAATACATGATGCTTCCTACCACATTTGCATAAGGAATAACACTCATGTCTTTAAGCTCTTCACTAGTAACAGGACATTGACTACTAGACAGCTTAACATGTTGAGCTATAGGAACCTGAGCAACTTTTGCTTCATTCATATTGAATTTTAACAATACTTTCTTCAAGTAATCAGATTGAACAAGCATAAGTTTCATATTTTTCCTATCTCTCTTGATATCCATACCAAGAATTCTTCTAGCAGTCCCTAGATCTTTCATATCAAATTCAGCACTCAATGATTGCTTTAATTTATCAATTTCAGTACTAGAACTACTAGCAATAAGCATATCATCAACATACAAGAGTAAGTAAACAACCACAGACTTAGCAACTTCTTTCAAGTATACACATCTATCATGCAATGTTCTCTTGAAACCTATACTTATCATGAATTCATCAAACCTTTTATTCCACTGTCTTGGACTTTGCTTCAGTCCATACAAAGACTTTTTCAAGAGACATACCTGACCTTCACAGCCAGCTACTTCAAATCCCTCTGGTTGATTCATGTATATAGTTTCCTCTAACTCACCATTTAGAAAAGTTGTTTTAACATCCATCTGTTGCAATTCTAAATCTAGGTGTGCAGTTAGAGCAAGTATAAGTCTAATAGAACAGTGTTTAACAACAGGAGAAAAGATTTCATTATAATCTATACCTTCTTGCTGAGAGAAACCTCTAGCAACTAACCTGGCTTTATACCTGATTACCTCAATGCCTTTGTGAACCTCCACCTTTTTCTTGTATAACCATCTACATGTTACACATTTCTGGTTCTTAGGTCTGTCCACCAGGATCCAAGTCTTATTTTTCAATAAAGACTCTATTTCCTCCTCCATAGCTTTGATCCATTGCTTGCTTTCAGAGCACTAAATTTGCTTCTTTATAGGACTTAGGCTCTCTGTAATTTACCTCTTCAGCTACTGAGAAAGCAAAGCTAACTTGATCTGCTTCAGAGTATCTGGCTGGAGGTCTGGTAATTCTCCTAGCTCTGTCACGAGCTAGATGATAATCACTGAGATCCTCAGTGTTATCCTTTTGTTGATCATCTTCCTCCTGTTTTATACCTGTCACTTCTGATACTCTAGACATTTCATCATTAATAGGTGTGTTATCACTAGTTTTATCAGTGTTTACTTCAACTCATTTACTAGTATACTCAGTAGTAGATTGCTCTTTTAGAGGCATTATGTTTTCTTTAAACACTACATCTCTATTGACTAGAAGTTTTCCCTTTCCAGATTCTATGCACCAGAGCCTATACTCTTTAACCCCTGTTGGATATCCCACCATAACACATTTCAATGCTCGGGGTTCCAACTTATCCTGCCTAACATGCATATATGCTAAGCATCCAAATTTCCTCAAGTTTGAGTAATCAGCAGCCCTACCAGTCCACAGTTCTTCAGGAGTTTTAAACTCAATAGCACTAGAAGGGCATCTATTTATAAGATAAGCAGCAGTGGTGACTGCTTCTCCCCAAAATTTAGGTGGCAAACCTGAGCTAGAGAGCATACACCTAACTCTCTCAAGGAGAGTTCTATTCATTCTCTCTACAACCCCATTCTGTTGGGGATTTCCAGATAATGATTTATGTCTTTTTATTCCCCTTTCTTTACAATATTCTTGAAATTTTTCAGAGGTGAATTCTAAGCCATTGTCAGTCCTTAAGCATTTTAGCTTACATCCCTTTCATTCTCAACAGCACTACACCACTCAACAAATTTATCAAAGGCATCAGACTTGTGTTTTAAAATGTAAACCCAGACTTTCCTAGAGAAATCATCTATTAGAGACATGAAATATACTCCTCCACCTATAGTGGTGGTTTTGGATGGACCCCACAGATCACAATGAACATATTGAAGTGGTGCAGATGAGACATATTTGCCAACAGGATATGGAAGTTTCTTGCTTTTACTTAATTCACATGCATCACAAGTGTTCAGTTTTTCATCAGCAGATAAACTCAGTATACCCTGTTTCTTTAGTTCAATTAATCCTTTTTCACTAACATGCCCAAGTCTCTCATGCCACAATTCAATATCACAAGTAGAGGCAATTTCAGACTCACCAACAATAGTTTCAGCATCTAAATGATACAAAGTCTGTTTTCTGGTTCCTTTCAACACAACTTTATCTTCTTTTAAGACATATATATCATTAACACATGATTTAAACTCATAGCCTTTCATTTGTAGAGATCCAAGGGATATCAAATTCCTTTTTAGACTAGGAACATATCTAACTTCAGTTAGGAGCCTTACAGAATTATCATGTAGCTTTAACTTGATTGCACCAATGCCTTTGACAGGGCAGACTTGGTTGTTCCCCAAAACTACAGATCCCAGGTCCTTCATCTACAAATCAACAAACCAATTCAAGTTAGGACACATATGGAAAGAACACCCTGAATCTAATATCCAATTATTCTGAGTTTTAGAAGATGTGATGTTTAAAGCTTCAGCTTCTTGGAAATTTTCAGCAAGGTCTGCAGTGTCTGAGCCTTTTTGAGCTTGTTTTCTTTTCCAGCTGTAGCAGTCTTTCTTGATATGCCCTGGCTTCTTGCAGTAGTGGCATTTCTTGTTTTTCTTCTCATCATCCTCCTTCTTTCATGATCCTCCCTTCTTTTCTTTGAAAGGCTTCTTGAATTTTCTTTTGTTGGACTTTGCTTTGACATTGAGGCTTTCACTTGCGGTTTCTTGCCTGCCATCAGATGCCTTTTGCAACTCCCTAGATTTCAAGGCATTCATGACTTCATCCAGGGAGATAGCAGTCTCCCTCCCATACAGCATGGCATCTCTCATGTTGTTATAGGATTTGGGCAGGGCACTAAGGAGCTGGATTGCCTTGTCTTCATCTTCTAGCTTTACATCAATATCAGCCAAATCATCAACGGCTTTATTGAATTCATCCAGTTGATCAGATAGATTCTTCTCCTCTGAAACTCTAAAGGAATACAGCCTCTTCTTCAAGAAGAGCCGATTTGCCAGAGACTTAGTCATGTAGAGGCTCTCCAGTTTAGCCCATACTGCAGCTGCAGTGTCTTCTTTTGACACCTCTCTCAGCACTTTATCTCCCAGATGCAGGATGATAGTGCTATGAGCCTTCTTTTGCATTTCAGCGAACTTCACCTTCCCATCTCCTTCTTTAGGTGCCTTCTCTGTGGTAAGAACATCATCAAGGCCCTGTTGAATGAGAACGGCCCTCATCTTCATTCTCCACAGGGAGAAATCATTCTTCTCTGTGAATTTCTCGGTGTCGAATTTAGCAATCGACATTTGGTAGATCTCCAGTCTTGAGATTCAGCACGTCGTAGTAGTGAAAAGAATGGCGATTCCTCCACCGATCAAGAACTCCTCCGATTCAGATTTCCTCCGATTCAAATCTCAAACAGTTGGTGTGCGTCGATCTTCCATTTCCCACAGACGGCGCCGCTTGTTGTGGAATTGCTTGAATGATCAACGCAACAAGAACAGAAAAGAAATGAACACAAACAAGATTTACGTGGTTCGGATTTTTCAATCCTACATCCACGGAGAAGAAACGATCCACTCTATTTCACTATGAACACTCAAGAACTTTACAATTACAATTGAGAACTCTCAACACTAGAAGAAGTGTATAGCCTACAAATCTATCAAGATTGCTATGTATCCTCACTCTCAACTAGTTTACAGTAATGGAAAATCTTAAGCAACAACTCAACAACTAATCTAGGTATTTAAACAAGAGAAATAGCAGTTGAGAAGATTTGAGCTGCACGCTGACTTCTTGAATGAAGGAACAGATCCGTTGGATCTGTTTTAACTAATTTTATCAACCCTAAAACTGAACTCCCTTAACTCTTGCATATTTGCTAACTGATCCCTCCCTCAGCTATAGACTAAACACCCTTGCATATTCTATCAGTCAGAGGAATCGAATGCCAGAGCAGAGAAATCAAGACGCAGAGGAATCAGAGTCAGAGCAGCGAAATGCATCACCAGAGAAATCAGGTCCAGAGGAATCAAGTCCAGAGCCGCGAAAAGCATCGCCAGAGAAATCAGAGTCAGAGCAGCGAAATCACCATTCCGCTGGCGGCCCATTTCTCTGACGAGGTCAGAGAAAACGTATAGATTAATTGTATGTAGATACTTTACTCACAATTTCGTAGCTATATTTGCCGAGATTATTTACAAAAACTTATAACCGGATAGTTTGGTTCAATTCATGATCTCTGCGGTCTTCACCAAAAGTTGCTTTAGTGGGTGTTTGATTTATTTTTGTTTATTTCGTAGTCATATTTCTCAAGATTATTTACAAAAAATTATAGTAATTGGGTAGTCTGATTTAATTCCTGATCTACACCAAAAGTTGCTTTCGTGGAGCATGTTATTTGTTTTGATTGAGTGGGTCAATATCCAATCCCACTACATTTATCCAATTTCAACACAAAGTATAGCTTTTAGGAATTCTAGGAATATTTAGTATAAAAAAGAAAGGAATTCTAGGAATAAATAAAAGGACATGACCATCACAAAAGTCATCAACATCCATTCTTCTAATAAGTCTAGAAACTCTTGAATTTTCAAAGTTGGTAATTATAGTTTGAGTTACGTTTACTTTGATGAATTAATTTTGATAGATAAAATTAATAATAATTTCTTATTTATTTTGATACATTGAAACTTTGAGATATTTTAATAATTTTTTATTATTTTTATTACTTAAACTAATTTTGCTTGATTCTTATCTCATTAAAAAAGTAAGATTAGAATATTATATTTTTAAAAATAAAATTACTTAATCATTCATCTTATCAATCATGTAAAGTAAACGCTCCCTGAAAGTACACCAGTCGTATACAAGTCTTCAGACATGTATATGATGTAGCTGAAAATTTTACATATTTTGGGATATCTACCTTCCAAAATAGGAGTAACAAGAAAGAAAGAAAGGCATGTCTTCCAAAACTAAATAATTTATCAACTACGAATGTGTGGATAATATCTACAGCTAATATAATATTCGAACTGAATAAAATGTAATCGTCCCTGAAATTTGTGGTTATTAAAGTATTTTAGGTACTCCGCAAAAAGATAATTTGAAAAATAAAAAAAAAAGTATAGAAAAACAATTTGAGGGATGTATCAAGCCCAGCCCAGCCCAGCCCAGATGCATTCCATCCTTTTCAACTTAATGCAGGCCTGTTATTTCTGTTGGCCCGAATATTAAACTTCTTATCTAATATATTTAGTAGTACTAGCTAAGGGGAGTCCATGTATTTGTTTTACTACTTATTTTTGTTTTTCTTTTGGGTTAATGGTTGTTTATGGTCCAAATATTGAAATCATTTATAAAAATAGTTCGACTTTTAAAAAGATAAAAATAACTTAAATTTTTTAAAATTATTTGTACAAAGGGTCTGAATATAAAAAAAAATGTATAAAACAATAATTTGAACTTTGGAGTCATTTAAAATAGGGTTAATTGCATATAAATTACTGAACTATTAACAAATTCTAATTTTACAAAGGAATTTTAAAGTCTTTATTAAAATTACTCAACTATTAATTTCTTCTCATTTTGTATATTTGTCCATTTTTCGGCCAAATTTTAGGTTTGAAATGACGTCGTTTTCATCCAACTATACATTACAACGTCAGTTTTATATTTTCACACGGTCATATTTATGCTACGCAAGTATATTCATGCCTATAATATTTTAATTAACTCATCAGTCTAATAATGAACTAAAAATGCAAAAAATTATAAATTATGTATTTTTCTCTACACACCAATATTTACTTGTCTGGAGCAACACCTCGAACAAAGAAAAAACTTGAAAAAGACTAGCAATTAAACGTTTTAAATCTGTCGGCCTAGCTCAAGTGACAAAGTTGAAGCACCCAAAACTTTTCTTTTGTGAGAGGGGTTCAATCCTGAGCGTGCGGGTAGTATTCTCACCTTTATGTGGATAGTGTTCCACCTGCATATGGTTATTTTCTCACCTTCATGTGGTGTAGAGGTCCCGCCTGTGTGCGGGTTGCTGATTTGATTATATATTAGATGCATCTTGTAATTTTGAAAAAAAAAAAAAAGGTTTTAAATCTAAGTGCCAACGACTCAATAGCAATTTTATGCTTTTTTAAGGGTTTCGAAGCACAATCCTAAAAAAAACTATACAAAAAAGAAAAATTAGAAGTGAACTAAATAAAATTCCAAGTGGAAGATGGGGAATCTCGAATGCTTCAAAGATCCCAGACAAAGAATATTTAGAAAGGCGTAGATAAATTAGTTAAGGGAAAACCGACCCGTATCTTTCTAGGGGATGTTGGAGGCGAAATTTGTGGGATTTTCTCACCACTTAAAGAAAGCAACCTACAATTTCTCAAAGAAGAAAAAAAATAAAATAAAATAAAAAATAAAATAAAAAAATGAAAGATAAAGAAAAAAGTAAGCCACACAATATAAAATTATGAATAGTACTTTTTCCTGATTTGGGCGGTCGAGGGTGGCCGGTTGCGGCAGTGTCACAAAAAACATCTTTAATATTCTTATATTTATAAATTATAATAATTAATTTTTTTTGAAGCATATAATAAATTTTATCATAATTAAATTTTAATCTTGAGTATTTTCTTTTACTTGTTTAATCTCCATTGTTCGGAACCTTATTTCTAAAACATGGACTTTATTGCAGTCGGTGAAGTTAATTAGGGAAAGAAAGATAAGAAAACCAAATGTACGATGGGAACAGAAAATCATTAAATTAACATTACACTTATACCGATTGTAAAGTAGGTTTTTATATAAAATATAACAAAATTATCTATGATCGGATCGGATTTTACACTTCTGGGAAAAATTGGTTTAATATTTGACTGTGCACTAAATAAAATGCATTAATGAGTAATTCTAAAAGTTCATAAGAAATGAAGCAAGATAAGATTGAAACGATACGATAGTGGGTGTAGCAAATTTTATTGAGGAATAACTGTTGTTCGAAATTTATACATATAGGTACTAAGAAAAGAAATTGATTGACTATAGGGAAAGAATGGGTTTGGTCACATGATAACAAACTTGAATATATAGCATTGCTACCTTAATTCCAAAACACAAAAACTCTTTACGTTGAGCATACGCACTGTACGGACCACTCCCATATACTAATAAATAGAAATGTCAATTCAGCTCGAAATTCGTGAGCTGATCCGGTTAACTTGTCAATTTGAAATGGTTAGGATTGAAAATTTTCAACCCGACTAACCCGTAACCGAATAGCCCGACACTCGATAAGGTCGGCCCGACTAACCCGATAAGCTAGCACGAAACTCGAATACGCTCTTTTTTTAGAATCGAAATTCGAATACTTAACATAAAATATTTAGATATAAAAATTAAACCATTGATATACTTATTTAATATATATATATATATATATATATATATATATATATTGAAAAAAACAAAACACCCAAGGGTGAGGGGTTAGGATCCCCAACGAGTAAATAAATCAAATCAACTAGTATCTCATACATGACGCTGCCCAAAATGTTGCAATATTTATATCTTTATTATGTAAATCGATGTCGAAATTTTACTTATTTATGCGTGTATTTATTTATTACAAATATAATATTGTCAAGAGAAATATATTAATTGATTTTTTTTAAAAAAAAAATTTGAGCTCGATTAATCTGATGGGCTAGCCCGAAACCCGAACATTTAGGGTTAGGGTTGAAAGTTTCTAACCCGATTAACCCGCACCCGAATAACTCGTAATCTGATAGAACTAGCCCAATTTCATTGGGTTAGCCCGGTTGACATCCCTACTGATAAAACACTTATAAGCATTTAGTTACTTATATATTTTAATAAGATAATTATAAGTATCGACATCCGCACAGAAACTTTCATCGTTCAAAAATTGTTCATCCTTGAAATCATAAAATATTTCTGCTCATGGGATAACTTAGTCGGTGAGGGAGGTGATTTCATAATGAGTTCAACCAAAACAAACTATACTCTACTCAATAAATCCACGAACTACTTTTAGTAGCAATTATAAGTTCGTAGTTTTTATAATTGACTATCAAATACCACTGGAATATCTAATACTATATTAAAAATAATGCTTTTCAGTATATGAAACAAATTTTCAATTCTCACTCCCCAAAAATAAAAGGCGTGAATTATTTTATCAAAAGAATTACGTTAAGTGTGCACCATTCATAACTTGCAGAAATATAACAATTCAATCTTAATTAAGTAATACCCCTCACTAAAAAATGAAATTTACTTCCTAGACATAGAGAAAGGAAAAAATTAAAAATATGGATAGAAATGAAAACAAGTAGTACTAACGTAAAACTTTTCGACCCCAAAGAAGCATCATTTCTAACCCAATACAAGCAATTCAGTCTTCTTGAAGCCCAAAATATTTCCTTAATATATCCACTTAATTTAAGCCCATTTTGATCCAATCCTTCAAGATCATTCTTCCCACCACATCTAAGCATAATAAAGAAAAACATATCAAATGGTGGGAGAAAATGATTATAAAAATAAGGAACCGATATAATTAAGAATGCAAAACATATAAAAACCAATTTCTCTCGCAAAGAAAATTAAGTTAGAACATGATATCACATGGTCAACTAATTTAAATTAAGGGAAAAGGTGCAAATCCTTCCCTATAGTAGAGGCCCCTATAGCTTATTGCTCTCTATAGTTGACATTGGATCAAATAGGCCCCCGAAGTCCGAAAAATTGATCAATTAAGCTCGTTTGACTAACCGTTGTTTGTCGATTTTTTTTACCCCCAATTTCTTTCTTATTTCAATTTCTACCCCTAATTCCAATTCAGCTACCGTCGACATCTCCCTCGGCCTATTTTCTCTTCGGGCGACGACAAGGCCACCAATCACCTCTCCCTCAATCCAACACCGACATCTCCCTCGGCCTCTCTTCTCTTCCGGCGGCGACGAGACCGCCGATCACCTCTCTTTCTCGTCTCATTCTCTTTTGATTCTTTTTTTTGTCGAGCAAAAGTAGTTCATATTCCAGACGAAGGGAGACCCATCGGCAATTGGTGTCTAGGGTTTTTCAGGCCCGATTTAGGGGCTGTTGGGCGACTTGTGGTTGGAGGCGGCGCCCCTTGCCGGATGATCGAAGGGGAAGAAGTTTGGTCGAATTTGTGTTTGTTCAAGAGAGATCTGAGCGAGGGAGAAGATGGAGCTTCGTGCCGGACTCGGGAAGGGAGAGAGAGACATAGCGAAGTGGCGGTGCTGCCGCCGGCGAGGAAGGAAACGTCGCCGCTTGGGGCGGCGCCTGGCTTGGTTCTCCTTCTAGCTTGGTTCGGAAAAAAGAAGGGGAGACATCCCTTTCTCCCGTTTTTCTCCCAGAGTCAAATCAGAGAAGATGGTGTCGTTCAGTTCTTCGCCGGAAGAAAGGGTGTAGCAGTGGAGGACGTGATCGTGGGGTCGAAGAGGGAAGTGCAGCGATGCTTCACTGGAGGAGGAGCCGCGCAGTGGTCGCACAGTCCCAATCTCTCTTTCGTCGTTCGACAGTTTTGGAGAATCGGCTCGCGAGATCTTAGACCAGAAAATCGAGCTTTAGAAATAGAGGGAGGGGTATATCTCTCTCTCTCTCGTCTCACTCCTTCAGTCGAAAATTATTGCAACCACTGCAGTCCGCCGACGCCGTTCTAGCTTCACTGGAAAATGGAAGCTTCTGCTTTGAAGAAGGAAGGTCGGCGTTGATTTAGACGGCTCGTTTCAGGCTTTCAGCTGAGAGACAGAGAGTTGGATTGAGGGAGAGGTGATCGGAGGCCTCGTCGTCGCCGGAAAAGAAGAGAGGCCGATAGAAATGTCGGCGGTGGCTGAATTAGAATTGGTGGTAGAAATTGAAAGAAGAAAGAAATTGGGGGTAAATTTTTTTTGACTAACGTGTTAGTCAAACGGGCTTAACTGATCGATTTTTCGGATTTTGAGAGCCTATTTGATCCAATGTCGACTATGGGGAGCGAGCCTCTACCATAGGGGTGGATCTGCACTTTTTCCCTTAAATTAATGAAGATGAGAGACTATGCACACATGGATCTACATGTCTATTCCATCTTACAATCACATCAATTTCAATTAAAAAAAATTAAATTATGTTGTAATTACAAAAATTTCAAAGTTAATGTATGTAATGATGATTTTTTTTGAAAGTCGAATGAAAAATTTAAAATAAATTAAATTTATGTATTTTAAGACAATTATCCTTATAAATTTCTATTGGCCTGAGATGATGATGATAATAATAATAATAATAATAATAATAATAATAATAATAATAATAATAATAATAATAATTATTATTATTATTATTATTATTATTATAAATAATGCAATTGGGTTTCTAGGACTAGCTTATGTGGAAAAGGCCTAGTTCTTTCGTTGTAATAGATACATCTTAACATCGTAATTAAGATTGCAGATATCCATTAATTAGTTAAAGCTATTGACTAGCTTATATTAATTAATTTGTTATTAATTCAATGAGTAGTACACTCATCTTTATTACTTGTGATTGAACTTAATCAACCTGCAGGGTTTAATTAATACAATAATCTTTATGAGTTCCTCGAGGGAATATCTATCATCACCCTAAATGGATACAGTATCAAGATACAGACTACTAAGAATCATTCACGCACTGCTGCCACCCACGTAGGGGTGTCCAGGAACCGAATCACACCGTAAAAACTGACTGAACATATAAGTTTTGGCGCAGTTCGGTTTAACTTTGACTGGTTCGATTTTTGGTACGATTTTAGAATCTTAAAATCGATTCAAAATCGGTTCAGTATCAGTTCTTAAAAAATTTATCGATCAAGCACCGAATCGCACCAACAAATTTGTATGTAGTATATATTTGTATTTTGTATATATTATTTTTATTATTAACAAATATAATAAAATTGAATATAAGAATTGAAACCCTAGACTACACGATACTCTCATTCCCGCTACTCTCTACTCCTTACCCTTATTCGGTCGTCGCTCTTCCTTCTGCCGCCCTACAGACGGAGCATCAGCAAAACGCAGGGAGAGCATCCAGAGAAAGAATGCCAAGACGGGCTATCAGACAAAATTAGAGTTGAATTTCAATATCATATGCAAAAATAGTGGTGACTAGTAATGTTGCTTCACGCTTTGAATGCTCAATTACACTACTCAAGAGCTTGGCATCCTCAAGATCCATCTCATTCGTGTTCTATATTTATTTTATATACATATAGTCATGCTCTATATATCCGTGATTCATTTATATATTTGAATGCCCTCGCTAAACTGACTTGGTCTAATACTATTCATATATAGGTTTTAGGATTTTTTTAAAAAAAATAGGGTTTTTTTAGAGGAAAAAAATGAAATTCGGTCAATTCAGTTAAACCGATCAAAATTGACCATTTTTTTGTTTGAATTTTACTCGGTTTTGAGATTTCAGTCAGTGCGATTTAGTTCCAATATATGATATGCGATTGGGTTTTTGGTTCCACAAAATCGGTACGATTTTGCACCAAACCGCACCGATGCACACCCAATACCTAAGATGCAGAGAATATTGAGTTTAGACTGACTCTCACTCATAGTAAGTTAAAGTGACACACAGTATCCATACATTAATAAGGTTATCGACAATAACCGAGATTTCTCGTTCTTCTTCACGGGTTAGTTAAGAATAACACATCTCATCGAAGTCCTCAATACGTAACAACGTACCAACATAACTAAATAATCAAGACAAGTCATTTACTTATTATTTTGCAGCCTAAACTGATAATCTCCTGAATTATCTCAACTGTGATTTAATATTTTATATATCATAAAGGTTAATCCAATCATATGATCTATCTGTGATTCGGGTATTACCATATAATTTGGGTATCACCATATGAGATAAATGGATATTTATATGTAATTGCAATCATTTCAGATAAGAGAATAAATATTGGCATTTGTACCATTGTATATAATCATAAAATATCTTGTTTCACAATATATATACAGCCCCAACACAATGTGCGCCATTATTGTCCACTCCAGTGGTTCTTTTGTGTTAGCCATTTTATGGTTAGCCCAGTTGCCAACGAGGATGGTGCGTAACACCATTTGACTTTGAGTCTGAGTCCGAGCACAGGCACGTGTACGTCACACTTGTTGCAATGGGAACTTTGAGGCGCACTTTGCACTTCGCACGTTCGCATCGTCACAAGCATGAGTCTTTTGTTTTGGCAAAGTGACTCATGGAAGCAACTCGGTGATGGTCCGAGTGGTTCTATTGCGGTTCAATTTAGTGCATACATGGATACGTGACGTGGTAGTGATCAGACACGCGGTGCAGAGGTGGCAGCAGTTGACATGCAGTTGGTGTGTGCTTGACTGGCCAGGGTCAGGGCTCGCACCTGTTCAGGTTCAACCAACCAATCTAATCAGGTTCGCACCCCTTCACCAACATGCATCTTCCACCTATAAATAGAGGTCATCAGAATGTTAGAATTCACTCATTCAGCTTATATATGATATTTATATAGTTCGAGCCAAGTATCGAGTAGTTCATTGGAACGTCTAGCTCGTTGTGTGCAACGACTCGAGTTCAACTTGAATCGTTGTATCTTGGAGATAATTGCTATAGATCGTGTGCACAATATAACAGAGCAATATTGTCTTGTGTAGATAGTATCCAACATAGCCTCGATTCAATTTTATCTTTACAGTTATTATTGTAATTCCATTTCCAACGCTCTAATATTTTTACATTCATGAGCCAGAAACACTTCATGCAGTAGCTCTTCATCCTCCTTACCTCTCCAAAATTCAAAAACATACATAGTGCCATCCGTCAAGCCACGACAACTTTTCGAAGTAAAAAAATGAACAAACAAAGGAGGGTCCAATCAACACATACAAAACAGACATTTCATGATTTTAATTTTATTTTATATATAATTCAAGATATAATTAACTTATATATTATGGGAAAATAATTTGAGTTTGAAGTGATATTTATCCTTATATCTATATCTTCCAAGTTTTATTCATTTAAATTATTATACAAAAAGTAAATATATTATGGGTTGTTTTAATTAATTCTTCGACGCATTGAGTCCTCATTACTCCGAGCTAGGAACACGACGGGGTAATGGTGTAGGTTAGTATTATTAGTTATCTGTCTAAACAGTCTGTAGAACCCTAAAAATAATATGTGTGCCATTTCCATTTTCTTTTAGCACTAGCCTAAAACAAATAATTATTTTATGGGGTGCGAGATAAGACCCCCAATAAAATTAGCCAGCGTAACATCTCAAACTACAACCTCCATAAAGGATTAATTATACGTAACATATACACTGTAAAAAATTATATACGTAAATCAAAACGTGTCGTTAGTTACAAGTGGACTCTTTTATGTTAACCAATCATTTTCGATTATTTTTGCTATCATTGTGCAAGACTTTTACACTCAACTCATATTATCACGTACAAAAACCATACTTGTAATGAATTACATTCTGTATCTAATTACATTAAATGGCATGATTATCAAATACTAAATGGAACATGATTAAAAAACAAAGTTAGAGTTTATGAAGGGCGGTCCCCTAATTTACTACTCAAAAGTTTCAATTGGCTAAAATTGGGCACAAAAATAAAAAAGGAAATCTATTACTTGCTGGCAACTCCATTCCCACCACCAAGCCCACATTTCCTCCTATAAGCAAAAGTCATGGTCAAACTTTTCATCTATTATCCCTTTTTTAAGTAAAAAACTGAGTTGAAAAAAGTGGCGGTCTTTTCTGATCGATCGAATACTATATGTTAAATCGTATTTATTTCTATCATCATATTTACATTTCCTACGCGTATTTCTATAATTTAGGGAATAACAACAACCCATGAATTAGAAATTGAGTTACGAAAATTTTATTTTTTAAATATATCATTCTTCTCTGCGAATTTATATGAATTCATAACGAATTCATATATACATAATTAAATATGATTGTTTTCAAGAATTATTTTTAGAATTAATTGACTACGTGGGGGCTTACCTTTACATCTTACGCTGTATTCCAGAAATACTAAACACTTAATATATATATATATATATATATATATATATATATATATATATATATATATATAGAGGAATGCTATGCTACATATCTTATGTGAGCACCTTGTGTGAGCACCACTCATGTTTAGCCCTCGTTAGCATTATCTTTTTTTTGTTTTAGACATTTATTTTTATTCTAATACTTCATAAATTGTTATTTGGATCATTAATTTTATAAATAACATAAAAATCAAAGTCCGATTTGTTCATATTCCCTTTAACTTCAAATAATTAATAAAAAGAACAAATTAGACTTTGATTTTTATGTTATTTATAAAATTAATGATCCTAATAACGATTTATGAAGTATTAGAATAACACGTAATACTTCTATTACTACATATTAGTGACAAAATAAATTATATACTACATATGATGGAAATTGAAAATGATGAAAATTGAATTTGAAATGAAACACCTGGTACGCTAGTTTCTCATCTTCCCTTAAAAAGAAATTTAGTTTTGCTAAACTGCAATAAGAAACACAAAAATATGGAACGTCAAATTATGCTTAAACGGCTTATGTAGTTTGAAAAAAGTCGGTCGACAGTTTTCTTTAATTATTACGTTTGATCAACTGTCGTCCAACGTTCAATGTCGGCAAACAATACCACATTCCCTCCTGCCGATAATGTCCACTTCACATTCTTTACTTTCATTTTTCTTTCATTTCAAATTTATATATAATACAATGAAAACTTAAAATATCGGCATTCTCTTAACTTTTCTATGAAAAATGCCCAACTTTTATAAATATAGGCATTATATATCTTAATTGACTAAATTACCCATAATATAAGTCACCATCAATTGCCTACTATTTTACTACAAATTAGATCTTTTCCAACCGGAAATTAATTTCAGACACTAAAAATTATTTTTTTAATTTTATATTCGCTTAGTGCATTTATTCAATTAATGTTTTATTAATAAAATCAATGCATTATGTTTAATGAGGTGATACTATAGTGGGTTCATATATAAGTATAATTAATGTTGAAATTATATATGGAGCCAATGAAAACAAATATAATTACACATATTCCATTCACTTGTGCTTAGGGGTAGAACTAGGGGGTGGACATGGGTCACTGGACCTTTTGGGGTTTTTAGAAAGAGTAGGGTATATTATGAAAAAAAAGAAAAAAAATATGATTTTTATCTTCACTCTTATCGAGTGAGCTATTTTACATCGTGATTGACATGTAAGCTTTAGAGCGAAATTGATGTTTTGATGAATTGGACACATAATTAATTAATTTAATTATGCATATCATGTTTAGATCCTAATTATATTTATTTTTAAATTTGACATTGAAAGTTACTTCATTTTGCAAAGTTTTATTTGTATGAACTTGAAAGTCAATTTGAAAAGTACTTTTTATAATTTAAATGATATTATAATTATATTAAAGATTATTATTTATTTTAAATTTAACTTAATTAATTTGATTAATTTTTTATTTAATTATTAATTTTATTTAAAAAAAATTGAACCCCTTTGAGTAGAAAATGTGGCTCCGCGGGTGCATGTGTACATAAAAATCTCATGCAAACATCTGAAAAACGAGTTTACAATATGAAGGCCAAATCACTACGCGTCCACACGGACAGAGTGCACCATCTCTAGACTCTTATACATTACTTAAGAATTACACCAACATATGTAACGCCACCAACTCAAAAACCATATGGAACGCCACATCATCATATCCACTCAAACATATTTAAAGGGAAAAACTCACACAATAAATGGGATTGTGTTCACATTAATTGAATCAGTTCACGATCATGATACGAGAGCCGAAAAACCCATTTGGATATGGATTTGGTTCTCGATCTCGCATTGCCGGTTTTCATTGCAGAAATTGAATCCACATACGATTTGATGCGCCGAATTGCGAGCTGCAGTGTATCTTCGGACATGTTGGCGAAGCACACGCGGAACCAGCCCGGTTCCACGCAGTGGCACGACGAACCGGGCGAGATGTTCAACCCGACCTCGTAAACCATCTTCTTCCACAGCTCCATTTCCGCTTCGAATGATTCCGACCTCAATAGATGCCTCATGTCTACCCAGCAGAACAAACCGGAGTTGCTCTCGAGGCACGGAATCCCGGTTCTCCGCAGGCCTCGAACCAGCATTGCGTGCCGGTTCTTCAGCCTCCTCCGGTTCTCCACGACGTACTTCTTTTGGAACTCGTCGTCGGAGAGCATGGCGGAGAGAAGATACTGAGTCTGCGACGAGATCAAGCCGAAGCTCGACATTTTGGTGGCGGCTGCTACCACTAAACCGTTGTTGGAGTATATCGCCCCGACCCGGAAGCCGGGCAGGCCAAGGTCCTTGGAGAGGCTGTAGACGACGTGAACCCGGTTCGAGAGTTCCGAATTCCGGTTTGGCAGAAGCTCCATGATGCTGATGAATTCGGTGGAGTCGAAAACTGTGCCGGAGTAAATCTCGTCGCTGATGAGATGAATCCCTTTAGCGTCGACGAAATTGAGGAGGAGATTGAGCTCGTTCCGGTTTAGAGTAATCCCGAGAGGATTAGAAGGATTAGTGAGTAATACTCCCTTAACTTTGAGATTACGATTTTGAGCAAGTTGATAGGCGTCTTGCAGAGCAGATGAAGTGATTCTGAAGCCGTTTCTGCTGGTGCAATGTATCGGCACGATCTCCACTCCCGTCCGCCATTTAAGGTCTCTGTCAAACCTGCATGTACTTACGTATATCAGATCAAACTTATCTTGATTTTGTGTTTAACCTGTTGGTTTTTACGTTATTTATATTTTTCTCCAAAGAAGATTTGTAGAGGGCAATGGGAGAATAAAAAAGACTGAAATTTTTTAATGTTATCTTTTTGAATTAGAATTACAAGAGGCATATAAATATAACCAAATAAGCAACCCGCACGTAGACACGGGACTTCTACACCAAACAAATGTGCGAAAATAACTGCACACAGAGGGAACCACTACCCACATAAAAGTGAGAAAAAAGACTGTGTTATAAATAGAGGTTAAGATACGAATCTAAAAACATGTTAAGAGAGAGGTACCCAGGATAGTAGGGCGTAGGGAGTAGAAAGGCATCGGCGGGGTCGGCGAGGCAGAAAATAAGGGTTTCGTTAGCTGACGTGGCGCCGGCGGTCAGAACAATATTGTTTGGGTCAAACCGAACTTTATTTCCACGTATTTCCGTCATGAATTGTACCAGTGCCTGAATGAACAATATTTATAGCATGTCACTTAATTTTCATGAACAAAATGAAATTTATATAAATGTTGAATTATTTTGCATGGTTACATTTTTGAAAGCGGGAAGGCCGTGATAGTCTTGGAAGAGCGCTAGCTCTCTGAAAATGGAGTGACCGCCTCTCTTGAAGGCGGCTGCATCAGGATTTGCGGCCAGCCACGATTCCAGTAGATCGAACGAGAGCTGCGGAGAGAGAGAGAGAGAGAGAACATTAGCTAGCTCGTAATTTGGAAAAACAATATGAGAACTATCATATTCATATTTTTTTATTATTTATGTTTGATGAAATATGTGTATACTTGATTCTCTGCTAGGCCCATTTGAATGATCCCATTGGGATTGGTAATCTGATGGTAGGGATTCTTCTCGTATTCCTGCCATCCAAGGAAGTAGGAAGAATCTTGGCCGTGGGAGTTGCATGCAGCTTTCTTCGACATCCTCATTTCTCTTTGATCAAAACTTGTATCGACTAAAATAGAAAAAATTGCGACTGTAGAGAGAGAGAGCGAGATTGTTGAAGTATATTAATTTGGAGTGGGGAAGGTATGTTGCTGTCTGAGGCAAATCCCAGTGGGTATATATAGGAGTTACGTTGCAGCTAGTAACGGATTATCGTCGTGATATGTTTGTTGACTAGAGAGAGAGAGAGAGATTTGAAACAAATGGAAACTTGGTTTTACTAATTTTTTTTAATTAGCGGTAAGTGCTGGACAGACCAACGCGCTTTTCGACTTAGCTGATGCTGACGTTATTTAGCTCTTATAAAATTGTCTTATGTTATTTTTTACATAAGCGGCGGAGTTAACTTTTTCTATTTTGTGTTTATATATATATAGTTCCGAATTGTAGGCTAAACCAATGGGAAATATATAAGGTAATTAATCTATATAATTTATATTTATATTATATAATATCAATTACGAGTTATCGTAATTAACTTTTTTCTCTATTATTTTCGATAGGCAGATTTTGAAAATAATATGTATAAGAAAAATATCATGTATTAATTATTATCATACTTGTAATAAGTTTATGAACATTTATTTATATACAATTATTTTGTAGTATCATGAAATTATATTTTTTAAATGATACTCTATATATATGATAAATCTGTTTGTAAGTTGATTTTAATCTATAATAAATATGATTTTATAATCTGTGAGTATTCATAATATAATAATGATATACAAATTAGGGCATGGCTGGTACGCGAAAATGGAATGAGAATAGAATGGTGATTCCTGCGTTCATTCCCAATCCTATGGCTATTACCGTTTTTGTAATGGGAATCGTCATTCCCGATGGAATGCCTATTCCCATGCATATGGGATTAGTCATTTCTCCTCTTTCTTTCCCATGGTATTATGTATTCCCACGGATATGATATTACTAAGTTTAATTGTTTAATTAAATAATTAATAATAATAATAATAATAATAAATAATAATAGTAAAATAATTTAATATTATTAATATAATAAATAATAATAATTGAAAAAATAATAATATAATATAATAAATAATAATAATATTAATATAATAAATAATAATTGTAAAAATAATAAAACACCTTTAGTAATAATATAATATACTAAAATTAATAATAATAATATTAGTAAAATAATAAAATAATTTTAATAATAATAATAAATAATATTAATAGTTTTATAATAATAATAATAATAATAATAATAATAATAATAATAAAATGTAACAAATAATAATTAATAATTATAAAATAATTGTGTTAATTTTATTTCATTCATATCGATTCATTCCTTGTAAATATCAACCATAGGAATCTTATATTTCATTCCATTCCATTCCAAAATCAATTCCATTCTCTTCTATTTCCATTCCTGCATACCAGCCATCACCTTACTGTAATTAGTAATTCTTACCTTCTTGAATCCGGAAACCTTTTATATGGAGTATAATTTATATTAGGGCAAATTGCATGAAAATATCTCACTTTATACCAAAATCTGGTTTTTTGACAATCTTTTTAATTGTGGCAAAAATTTCAACGAGCTTGCAATTTGTTGCAATGTCCATCCGAAGAAATTTTCCGGCCAAATCAAATCTGAGTTGGCAGCCGGAATGCCAAATCACACCCATACACCCCCTCCCACGTCACCCTCCCCCTTTCACATCACTCTTCCCCTTCCCCCTCTCCCTCTCCCTCTTCCTCTTCCCCTTTCTCCAGATCTGCTCTGCCCAGACCCACCCTCCCCCTCTCCCTCTTCCCGTCGCCTCTCCCCCTTTCTCCAGATCCGCCTAGAGCCACCCTCCCTCTCCCCCTCTTCTCGTCGCCTCTCCCCCTTTCTCCAGATCCGCCTAGCCACCCTCCCCCTTTTATATTATAAGTAAAATATAAATATAAAATAATACCACACTATCAATTACTCCCTTCGTCAACAAAGATTATTTGGTGTTGTGAATTGGCATGAGTTTTAATAAATAATTGAAATATGTGTATAAATTGTAGAAAATGGTCCATTTGTGAGGAGAAAACAAACCCATCAAAGTTGATGTGTTAAATGATTGGGTATTTTGTAAAAATTGATTGTGAGTGAGGTTTAAAATATAAGGGCTACTTTCCAAAAAAGAAAGAAACAATACATCCGTGTGACCATTTTGAAGAAGGAAACACAAATTTTGGCCACTGATTTGAAAAACACAAAATTTGGCCATTTTTTACGTTTAAAACTGTTTTGCCCTTAATTAGGACGGACCAGATTCGGATTTGCGCACAGGTTAGGTACACTTGGCACTATCAATGCCAAAAGTACCAACTGCCAACGATTGCGGGAAAGTCAGCGGCATCGCCTGAATGACACAATTGACACTATTAGTGCCATTTTTACCAACTGCCAGGGACCACGAAAAGGTCAGCGGTCGCGCCTGGATGGTACAATTGACACTATTAGTGCCATTTGTACTATCATAACCTGCGAGTCCAACCCGACTCGAAGCCCAACCAGCACGTGTAACCCTAACCCAGTCCGCCTAATTAAGGGCAAAATAGTCTTAAAACGTAAAAAATTACCAAAATTTGTGTTTTTTAGATGACTGGCCAAATATTGTGTTTCATTGTTCAATATGGCTATCACACGAGTTGACTCTAAAAGAAAAGCATATTGTAGACACGTGAATTTTTAAAGAAATAAAGATATTTTATTAATCTTATATCTTGTTTATTTTGAAATCTTACGAAATCCAAGATTAAATATAATATATTATTGATAAAGATATTTTCATATATCAAAGATAGAGATCAATTTCTTTGGCAGCAAGTCAAATCTTAATATTGAAATATACTCCCTCCGTCCCACTCCAAATGTCCCATTTTCTATTTTGGATTGTCCCACTCCAAATGTCTCATTCCTTTTTTGGCAATACACTCTCTCTCTATACTTAATATTTAAATAATTTCCAACAACCCACTTTATCTACTTTATACCCACTTTATCTACTTTATACACATTTCTTAATCTCCGTGCCCAAAAGAAAGGAGATATTTGGAGCGGGACGGAGGGAGTATCAATCTTCAAGAGGCAATAAAATCGTGTCACGTCAGCATTCTACAAGGAAGTCAATACGTTCTTCATCAAATTCATCAAAGTCAACGTTCGATCCAGAAATCAGGCGAAGACCCTTTGCATCAACGTTATAAAGCTCAAAGCTCAAGTCAAACCCAATGTTCGATCTAGAAACAAGGCGTAGGCCCTTTGCATCAACGTTTCAAAACTCTAAGCCCAAGTCAAGCCCAACGTTTATTCCAGAAACAAGGCGAAGACCCTCCACATCAACGTTATAAAGCTTAAAGATCAAGTCCAACAAGATCGGAGGCATATATCTCCAACAAATCTCAAGGACTACTCAAAGACCATCCAAGAATAAACTTGAAGAAAAGAATCAGATGATCAAATAGAGATAGCAACTCACACAAATAAATTTGATCTACAAATATTAAAACTGTACTCAATTTTGTATTTATTAAATTAAATACATAAATTTGTATTTACACATACAATCTTTGTTGACGGAAGAATATAGTAATAAACATACAATCTTCGTGGATGGATGGACCTACTCCAAAAGAATATAGCTCTTAAATAGGAATAAAGGCCAGGGTTTAATGTTACTCGCATTATCAGGAGTGTGTTGGAAAAGGTTTTGTAATCGCATAAATGGGACCTTTCCACAGGTTTTGAAATCGCATAAATGTGACCTTTCCATGTGTCCTCGTCAGGAATGTTACTCATGATTGTCCTTGTTTGACTGCAACAGAAAAGGTGGTACTTTTTATAGTGCCTAATAACGGATGTCCCCCCTACAAAAATACTAAAATACCTTTAGCATCTAACGATAAGACGAATCTATTCCTAAGGTATTCCCTCGGGCCTCTACATATATTTACCATACTCATTCATAATTAATGTACGCGACTTAACACAAACACTCTAAAATACTCAAATTTCTCTTATTTTCTCTTCAAAAGCCCTTTCTCAAAACCCTTAAACACATCGTTGACTTGAGTGTCAGAGTCTCTTCCCAAATGACCAATCCGAACTTGTTTTGATTTTGTAGATTTCCTTTTGGTAGATTGAAGGTCCTTAATTTGAAGCCTATTTATCCACCTATGTTGATTCATCCAACTTGCTTTCACCTTGAACCTATGTTTTGTAAGGTAGTTCATCTCATATTATTGTGGGATCTCAATACGGATCTTACAACTTTGTTAAAATGGATCATTTTACATTCATAGTATTTAGGCATACTAGTTGGTAACCTGTCGAGTTTCGACAGAGAATTATTGAGACATTTTTTTTTATATCATATTTAGATTGCATTCTGTATTTTTTTTTCTTCATATTTAAAATATATAAATGTTAGAGTTAAGAGTAGATGATGCATATTTTAAAAACATAGATAAAACTTACTCATCTAAAAAAATTATATAAAATATACTCACAATTTGAATGAATTGACAAAATGCCTCTAATGAAATAGAGATAAAAATAAATAAAAAGTAATTAAAAAAGCTAAACTAATATTCCTTCAATTATCACCTCTCTCCCACTCTCCTTCTCAATTCTGCAATTCTTCCATCGTTGTTGCCTTATCCCCTCCGTGTCTAGAATTCCTTCCATCCACACTACCTCGTACGTCTACAATTCTTCAATTTCTCATCTACAATATGAAGTTGTTGGTCGTTGTCGACACTCTCTCTTGGGTTTGGAATGCCTCACATCACAGCCTATCTTTCTATCTTTTTCACTCAGATTTACAATATCACGCCGCTTACAATTCTTGGATGCTCGATCCCTCACCTCGAGTGCTCAACGCGGGACACTCGAGTATTCGAGCATTAGGTAACAGTCGAGAATTCGAGTATCACCCTAATCAACTTTGTTTCCAAATACAAATATATTATCTCGTTCGTCTATTTTAAAAATCTTAGCTCAATAATGCGATGATTTTAAATCATATATGTATGTATAATCTGGTCTGTCCATTCTTAAAATCCTAACTTTGTCGATGAAGAAAAAAATATCAGGGCAATGAATTTGAATCATATATATAAATCATATTTCGTCGAGTTTTTATGCGAAATCATTTTACATATTGTAATTCATAAGTACTTAATTTATAGAACAACTTAATAAGTGGCTACAACTTAATCACGTCTCAGTTGTTGAGAACAGCGGAGCACGGGGGAGCTAGGATTCACCCACCTGCAGTTGTTGATTGCGGTGTAGCATAATGATGTACTGAGAAAATAAGGCTAGATTTCTGTCATTGTATTTGTCTAGAATGTGTATATATCAGTACCCATTTTAAACTCGATTAGTTGTCCGAATTCATTTAGATTTATAAATATGAGTTATTACAATTATTTGTCTAAATAAGAATGAACATTAGAAACATCTATACTATATTAAAAAGCCAATATTTTAATTTCAAATTGATTTCAAAATTGAGTTATAATAAAATTGAAGGTTTATTTGTAAACTATATTTCTCTTTTAATTTTCTTTTTCTTTATCTTCTTCGTTATGTCACGTTTGGGTACGTATATATAATCTTCCTGTTGAATGTTGGCATCCAACAATAATTGTTGGGATTAGTCGTGATGTTGGCTTTCCGATCAAGATAGATAGTGCTTCGGCTAACGGGAAGTTTGGCCATTATGCTCGGATTTTAGTTGAAGTAGACCTTGCTCTTTCTTTGCAAGAAACCATTTTGGTTCACTACGATGAAGGGTCCTTCTATGTGGATTTTAGTTATGTGCAACTTCCTCTATATTGCTCGAGATGTAAAATCACTGGACATACGCTGGTTAAGTGCAAGAAGATGGAGGGCAATGATAGACGTGATAAGGATAAGAGTGATACAGATGGTCGTGATCAGGGCGATGGTCGTGATCAGGATAAGGGAAAAGCGTCGAAGGCTGCGAGAAAAGATCCTTCTAACAAGATGGCTGGAAAGGCTCCTATTCAATGGAAGGCGAAAGATGATAAGGTGACTACTAATAATCGGTTTGCAAATCTCTCGGTGGGAGAGAATGATAACAATTGTCCGACTGGCAATGGGGAAACTGATTTCTATGGTCCTGACATCCTTGCGGCTGTCACTGTGCCGGTGGAAGAAAATGAGTAGGATTTTACTAGACATACTGACTCTGATGACGAGAAATTGGAGGTTATTTATGATGAACAGGAGTAGGAGGCGAATAGGACTGGTACGGTATTGGTGGATCAACAGGATGATGAGTCTAATGGCCAACAGGGGATGTAGGTGGCGCAGAGTGTTGCCACAGATGGATTGTCGTCGGTTGACAAGGTGGAGAGGCAGTAAGCTGTGATATCACTGAGCAAAGCTATGAAGCAATCGACTGAATCTTGTGCGAGTCAGTATTCGCTTGGTGACACTTCGGTTAAAACGGTGGATACGTCGCATGAGAGAAGGTCGAGTCCGGCAGGCATTGGAAGGCAGGTGCAAGATCATAATTGTTCTGGTGTGTTTTTTTTTCCGGTTATGGCCTCTGAGGATATTGCTAGTCGTATTACTCGGCTAGATGAGCAGGTTACTCAGGGGGTGCAGATGCTCTCGGAGCCGAAGAGATGACGTGGTCGTCCAAAGGGATCGGGGAAGAGCATGGGAAGGGAGCCAGTCCTGGCTGTTCCGGTAGGTAGCATAAAAAATCGCCTCAGAAATGCGAGTGAAATGGGTTATCTGCCAAGGGGATTTATGATTGACCATAGCAATAAATCGTGCATGCGTGCAATGAATACTATTGTCCATGGTCGCTGGTCGGAAATGGATGATTATCCGGAGTTTAGGTATTGATTTGATGCTTCTGTTTGCCCTCTTTTGTTTTTTGATCTCCTTGTGAGTTTTGTGCTCTTAGTCTGCTTTATGTGCCTTCAATTGCTACATTTCCCCCTTTTTCTTTTATACTAAGCCTCATTTTCATCTTTTTCTTTATCTTCTTTTTATTTATTTATTTCATTTCTTTCTAAAATTATGAAATTCGACGAATTATATAATATTTAATTTGCATATCAAATTAAGGACTACGATGAGAGCTTTAATTCAGATATATTTTATGCAAAGATTCGATTAAATGTAAAAGGCATACTCCATCTGTCCACGATATCATTTCCACATTGCGGATGGTACGAGTTTTAAGAAAATGGTCAATAGTAATTGATAATACTGGGTATTGGTGTGAGTGGAGTTTGGGTCCCGCTATAAATGTGTGGAGGAAAAAAGTGTTAGGTGGACCCTACTACTATAAATGGAAGTGGAAATGATATTGTGGATCGACCAAAATGACAAAATTGAAAACGATATCATGGACGGATGGAGTATTTGTTTAAAAATTAAAATTTTTTAAAAAAATCTCCGCCCTCTCTCATCTTTTTTGAATAAATCTATTTTTTATTTGTTTTTATTTTTATATTTTATTTTCATTTTTATTTCTAACTTTTTTGCCCTTTCATAATATTAATTTTTATTATATTGAATTCTTCTTTATTTTTTCAATATTCAATTAAAATATTATGTTTATCATATTTATAAATATGATAATTAAGTTGGTATTTGTTTTATATAAATATAAAAATATAAAAACATTTTCAGTGCTGGTGGAAATACTAGTTTATAGTAAAATTATACATAAGAACATTAAAAAATGATTAAAAAAAAATTCCACATATATATGCTTATTGACTAGCGGTTGCACCCATTTAGAACTTATATGTAACTGTATCTATCCAAAACTCAGTTTAAAATTAATTTTACTACTTGTGACCATCCTAAACCTACTTAGCTAATATCACAAATTATCTAAACTCATTCAAATTTATTTAATATAAATTACTATAATAATTAGTAATCAATCTTAATAATGATCGAAATTTGTTTAAATTGCCGTTGTCATTGTTTATAAATAAAAAGAAAAAAGAAACGCATTAAACAAACTCTTAACAAAATAGCAACACTTACCACTATTCGGATTTAAATTATTCATACAAATTATAAATTCAAAACATATACACATTTTCATGGTTTAATTTTATAGAATAATCATCATCTTAATTGATTTACTTTGTAAACTATTATAAAGAACTACATTTGCACCTAGGGGTAGAAAATCGGGTTGCGGGTATCGGGTATACCCTCACCCGTCCCGATACCCGCAAAATTCGGGTGGAGGGTCGGGTGCGGGTATCGCATCCTCAAAAATCGCGGGTAGAGGGTACCCGCGGGTACCCGCATACCCGCAATAAATATTTAAAAAATAAAATTAAATAATTTTATTTAATAATATTAGGAATTAAACCAATTAACCAAAATTAAATATTAGGAATTAAACCAATAAATATTAGGAATTAAACCCATAAATATTAGAAATTAAACCAATAATATTAGGAATTAAACCAATAAATATTAGGAATTTTATTTAATAATATTAGGAATTAAATCAATTAGGAATTGAACCAATAAATATTAGGAATTAAACCAATAAATATTAGGAATTAAACCAATAATATTAGGAATTTTATTTAATAATATTAGGAATTAAACCAATAAATATTAGGAATTAAACCAATTTTATTTAATAATATTAGGAATTAAACCAATTAACCAAAATTTAAAAATAAAATTAAATAATTTTATTTAATAATATTAGGAATTTTATTCGTCACAGGTTTTATGGATAATCGATGAAATAGAAAGGATATTTTCAATTTTTTTTGTGAAATGCGGGACAAAATACCCTATCGCGGGACGAAATACCCTCTCGCGGGACGAAATACCCTCCAGCGGGACCAAAAACCCGCAAAATTACAATTAAAAAAAAATCGCGGGACTGTGAGGGTACCCTCATACCCGCAGCGGGTATCCGCTGCGGGTATTCGGGTACCCGCATCGGGGAAGAGGGTCGGGTGAGGGTGCCGTTTTCGGCAGTTTTCGTCCCGCGGGTACCCGCATTTTGCGGGTAGGGTACCCGCGGGTACCCGATTTTCCACCCCTATTTGCACCCCATGCAATGCACGGAAAACGTTTTTATATTTTTATATATATAAATTGATACCAACTCAATTATCATATTTATAAATATAAGAAAAAAATTAATTTTCACTTAATATACTATTGAGTTGAATATTAAAAAATTAAAAAAATAAAGAAAAATTAAAAATAATAAAAATTGATATTGTGAAAAAGGCATAAACAATAAGTAAAAATAATAAAATAGAAAAAATTGATTTATTCAAAAAAAGAGGAGAGATGAGAGAGAATTTTTAAAAATCATTAATCTTTAAATAAATATAACTCTCCATTTTAAATAAATATTTACATAAAATATATCAAATTAATGCTCTTATCATGATATTTAATTTGATATATTTTATAAATAATTTTAATTTCACAATTTTAGAAAGAAAGAATATTAAAAAATAAGAACACAAAGAAAAAAATTATATCGTGCAAATAAAACTTCAATTTTTTATAACTACAAAATTGCCACTTATTAATTTTGAAATCAATTTGAAATGGAAAATTATCTTCTTAATATATTATAAATTATTATATAAATATAAATTTTTTAATTATTTATAACCAATGCCTTATAAATTGTGTATATATACACATATAAACATATAATTCATTATGGAATTATAAACGTGGGTTGTGCAATTTTTCTTTTTAAACGTGGGGTGTGCATTTTTTTTTTTTTTAAATTATGGGTTATGCAATTTTGATTGAGTTAGTTACTCAATTTTTGAATATATACAATAAGTCATTATTTTTGTAGGAAATGACAAAATTGTCATTGAAATCAATTTAAAATAGATTTTCAATTGAAAACTGCTTTATTAATATAGTATAGATATGCCACTTCAGTTCTCTTGGCATTAAAAGGCATATTTAAAGCACTTGCTTACGGGCGACTACCTTTATACCAAAATCAAGATCAGATGGATAAACCTATTATCAAATTAGAGAACTAATAATTCAATATACATCATATAAGTAATCTGGATCAATCAATGTACTTGGATTTATTCTGGTAAATTAAAAGAAGCGACACACATAATTGAATCATCTTTTAGTATGCATCAAATCCTCTAGTAGAGAATATTGTGTAATATTTGTTTAGGTGAACCTCGATGGAGAACCAATGTATGAAGATAAGAATGAGTCCAACAAAATTACACAATAAAAATGTACCTAGTACGACTTTGAAATAGATAGAGGAGTTTAGTATTGAATTAATTTTCAAGGCTTAATTGGCGGTAAAATACTGAATTTTAATTAAATTCTGATTTTCACTACTACAAAAGTTTACATACATAACAGTGAATAGACAACGGTTTTTTTCAAAAACCGTTATGTATGAGCGCACTTTTAGGAATAGATAACGGTTTTGCGTAAAACCGTTATCTATGTACTGTTGTCTAAATGCATAGATAACGGTTTGAACAAATGCGTTATGTTTTTGCGTTATCTATAAGTTGCATACATAACGGTATTACAAAACCGTTGTGCCACCGTTATCTATGACCATCTTTTATAACAGTAATTTACAACGGTTTTTGAACCGTTATGTATAAGAGTCATTTACAACGGTTTTTGAACCGTTATGTATGAGCGTCTCTAAAAACTGTTATGTATAATTTTTTTTATTAATTTTTTTAAAATAATATTATATTATCTTATATTATATTAAAAAATAACAAATAAATTATTTATCCTAAAATTTGAATTTATTCCTAGATATAGACTTTGAAAAATAAAAAATTCATAACATTTTTTTTATTTTATTAACACTTATATAAAATCTAAATTAAAAATCTAAATACCATAAATTGAATATTAAAAGTGAAAAAAAAAGAAAAAAATTTAGGAAATTTAGAAATTAACCCCCAAAACTAGAAGCCCTAGTTTTGTTCGTCCTCACGGTCTCTCTCGACTCTCTCTCTCCCCTCTCGACTCCGCCGCCGGCGCCGCTGCCCTGAGCCAGCCCGTCGCCGCCCATCCTTGTCGCGCTGCGTCGCGCCGCTGCCGCCCACCCTCGCTGCGTCTCATCTCCTCCCCAAATCTTTCTCTCTCTTCGCGATCTCTCCCACTTTGAGAGATAGTCGCTGCCGCTGCCGAGGCAAGTTCTGGCCATAGAAGCACGCCCCCCCTCTGTCCTCCCCGGCCGCAGCAACGTCAGCCACCAAACTCGTCGCACTTCCCTCGTCTCCCTCTTAATCTCCTCTCTCTCTGACTCAAATGCACGCACACCATACCGCGCCTGAAATCCTAGATCTATAATCTTACAGCCACCTCCCTGTCGATTCCCGTCGACCGCACGGCGGGAAGGCCGCCGCCTCCGAGCGCAGCCCAAAGCCCCCTCTGTTCGGTTCAACCCAGTCGTCGCCATCTCAGGGAGACCGGCGAACTGCGTGACCTAGAGTCCGCCCATCGCTGCTAGTGGTTCGAGGATCGGCGAGCCGATGGTGTTCTACGGCAGGTTCTCTTCTCAACTCCACATAATTGAGGCAGGAAAGGGGAAAAGCCCTAATTCTCCTCTCATCCTCTATCTGACGTTTCGGCCGTGAGCTTCCGGTGAGGCCGCCGCTGGTAAGATTAGCCTCTCTATCTCGTCTCTAATTTTCCCAATCCCCACTGGAAAATAAAAGCCCTAATTTTTTTTACAGAAAGCCCCAAATTTTCAGATTCGGATCTTTCCCTATGATCTTTATTCGAATTTGAATTATTCTATTTCCTTTTGCACTGTGTTAGCTGCGTTGGAGTTAGCTAATCAAAATGTGATAGTGAAGTAGAATAATTTCATTTTGCTAGTGTTTTATTGGTTGGCTACTACTTGCAGGTGTTGTTCGATTAAAATGTCAGCAGGTGAAAACAAGATGCTTACACTAATGTCAGCAGGTGTTGCGTTATCTATTAGTTACACTATCTGCAGGTGTTGTTAGAAATGAATTGTTATTGATGTTCATATGCCATCTTCCTTATAACTGTCAGATAATATGGGATAAGGTTGGGGAATCTGATGCTGAAAAAGACAGAATGTTGCTTGAGCTCGAACGAGAATGTTTAGAGGTGTCCTTGAGAAATGTAGATCAGGCAAACAAGTGTAGGGCTCAACTGAGGCAAGCAATTGCTGATGCTGAGGCCGAGCTTGCTGCCATCTGCTCTTCAATAGGTGAGCCTCCAGTACACATAAGACAGGTAAGCTATGGATGCGTCTATTTTCTATTACTATATAAATAGTGTTGTATTTCTTATTTCATGTGTTTCTTATCATGTATATACAAGTATAATTTGGAAGTGTTCAGTGTTGTTTGGTGGAAGTTGATTATATGTAGGTGGAATTCAGTATCTATAAGTGGAATTCAGTATCTATAAAATTTATGTATAGATTAGTTAGGCAAACTCATAAATATGTTGTTGAGAAAATGTCGAATGGACTATTGCCTCTTAATTTGATTTTGGCTTCTGCTGATACGTATAGTTAATTCAGACAAATTAAGTTGCTCCACCGGTTTGTTCTTTCTTGAGATCCTTAAAGCAAAACTTTTCACTTTCATGGATATGATGTGGCTTTACATGACTTGTTTTAATTCATTGGAAGGGGGAGATATCATAAAAAAAATGTTCTTCACATTGGTTAGATTATAAGGTGGATTAGAATGGTTTTTGTTATCCGATGAACTAGAAAGTGGATGCTAAATTGATTGAAATTTGTATAGCATGGGTGAGGCAATACATGGTGTGCCAGTGATACTTTATGTGATGGGGCTTCTTAATTGGTTCTTGTTCTGTGATCATGGTGTAACACTAGCAGGGCCAAATAACATGCTTCATGAGTTATTATTGAATTAAATTGTCTAGATTTATGATTTATCTGTATGATTTACTATCATGAAAGTGCTACCCTGCAATCTTGTATTGACGAACATTTGGAACTCATTTTTCAGGCAACAGCAAGGTGATGAAACACCTATGGTGTGGGAAATGCTCCTTTATATATACAAGTATAATTTGCAAAGATAAATACATGTTGTGAGGCAATTTGCATTTTTCCTTCTAATTTGCACCTTGTTTTATATTTGCAAGAGTCTTTTCTGCTAACAAAAAGAATATGTCAACTGCAGCTCTTGAAGAGCTTCTAAAGCACGTAGTGCCAACTGCAAAGCTACATAAAGCACAAACAGAGATGTAGTGGGGATGTGTTATACAATCAAAATTATTTTGTTGGTTAGACCTTTTCATTTCTATTTGTGGATTCATCTAATTCTCCTTTTACTATTAAGCAGAATAGTTCGTTGTTGACAGGGCAATTATTGGTATTTGCATTCTTCTGAGATTACTATATCCTTTAGCTTTATTATTTCAGATTCAAATTATGCTAAGTAATTGATGTTTCAGTTATTCCCTTCTTCATTCCCTCGGACTATATTCAACTATACGGTATATATGTAACGTTGTGAGAGAGAGCAGAGTTGAAATATCTCTTTCATATTTCTTTTATTTAAGAAGCTCGGGTTGGCTATGTTTTGCAGGTGAACTCGCTCGTGTTGATGCAGGGTAATCTTCTTCTCATTTTAACAATATAGATAGAACATTGAGATCTTGAAGATTACTTATGTAACTCACATGTTGTCGGATTTTTTTAATTCTCCAGTTCATTATTGTGATTGAGTTTATCATCTTGGCGGATCAAGTAGATGGGAGTCGATGAGCTATGAGGACTACTACAAACGAGAAGGCTGAAGCAGAGAACGTCGTTTCAAATGTCTAGCAAGTTGCGCGCATTTGTAATATTTTTTAATTAAACATCTAGCTAAATAGAATATATGTGAAGTTTTCATTATATTTGGATGATAATGTATGAATATTTTGGATGATGTATAATATTGTTATTGTTGATTATATCATTTTGTCGTTTTATAAAAATTGCAAAATTTAAAAATATACTATAATTATATAAAGTGCAAAAAAACTGTTATAAAAGGTGTAAAAACCGTTATAAGAAGTAAAAAAAACTGTTATAAGGTGCAAAAACCGTTATGTATAAGCATTATAGATAACGATTTCATACCGTTATGTATAGAAAAAAAACTGTTAACTATGATAGGAAAAAAACAAAAAAAATACAAAACATAACGGAAAAATCCTCATACATAACGGTATAAACCGTTATGTATAATCATTATAGATAACGGTTTCATACCGTTATGTATAGAAAAAAAACTGTTAACTATGATAGGAAAAAAAACAAAAAAAATACAAAACATAACGGAAAAATCCTCATACATAACGGTATAAACCGTTATGTATAATCATTATAGATAACGGTTTCATACCGTTATGTATGAGCGTCTCGTACCGTTATCTATTCTCACATACATAACGGTTTTTAAACTGTTGTCTATGATACGTATCATAGATAACACCACTATACACAACAGTTTTTTTGCTCATAGATAACGGATAAAATCCGTTATCTATGAGCGTTTTTCTAGTAGTGTTTACATATAAAATTTAGAAGGTAACGTGATTATTACTAAATTTTCATCAAATTCTAATTTTATATACAAACTTTAAAAGGTAGCGTGATAATAATTGAACTTTCATTAAATTCTGATTTTGAATATAAAGTTTAAAATATAACTTGATAATTTATTGAACTATTTATTTAATCTGATTTTGCTATTAATTGAGATTTCGGCCAAATTTAATGCTAACATAACTAGCTGAATAATTAACGTGGTATAATTAATAGGGAAATGAAACGATATATCTATGATGGCACATCGCAACCACTACTCGAAATTATGCAAAATCATATTATAAGGCTAGTTGAGTCAATATATAGTAAATTTGGTCGGAATCTTGATTGGTAACAAAATAAGATAATATCAATAGTTCGATAATTATTGTGCTATTTTTTAAAGTTTGTATACAAAATCAGAATTTGATCAAAATTCAATAATTGTCACGCTACATTCTAAAGTTTGTACGCTAACTTTTAAAATTTGCATGTGAAATTAGAATTTGATAAAAACTCACGCAACTTTACAAATTACAAAATTAGAATTCAACGAAAGTTCCGTATTTAACGGACAATTAACCCAATTTTTATAGTAGTTTACCATACCGCTTTTTTATTAGACCAACACACTGTGATCTAGTTAGTTAGGTTAGACTCATTTTCTCAAAACATTGCTTTAAATCTTTCGATCAATTTTATCTTCATGAAAAAAAAAACACGTAATTAGCCTACATGACGAAACATGTTGTCACGCCATGATACATGAAGCGGAAAATTGTAGTAACCAAAAGGGCATCATATATTTGAAAGAATTGGGATGAAATGTTGTGAGAATGGAGGCCACATGGTTTGTTGTGGAAGAATAGAGATTAAGGCATGTGGAACTTCTCTTATTTGAGTGGCCCCACTCCCATTCCCAAAGTGAGTGTGTGTTTATATATGTACATACACCTATATGTAACTATCCATATGTATGTGTGTGTATGTTTGTTAGATAGAAAGAGAGAGGGAGTAGCACTATAACCTAATGTTGTATCTTTTTATTTGCTACTCCCTCTTTCGTACTATGTTTTAATGCTGTGTGGTGACAACTAACATGACTCTTACATTAAGTTCATCACTCACCCACACAGCAGACACGCCTATGGACCATTTGCTCCCTCTCTGCAATTTGCTTAGCCCATCTCAATTCCTACTTGTTTTTAAGCATCATCTATATATATATATAAACTAAAATTAATATGAGTTTCTAAATTATATGACAACTCGCTTTCATGACTTCATTTGACTAGGCACGCATGTATTTTAGTAAGTAAGATTCAAAAACTACTCTTCAATTCATAAAGTCTTACGTGACAAAAATATTAAATCGTACTGCAATTTCTATGACATATATAGCTAGTCTAGTTAGTGAAGTGGCGATTGAAAGCTCATATATGACATAGATTCAAACTCTCTCTCTCTCTTACACACACACATATATATATATATATATATATATATATATATATATAAATATAGGAAGAGGTTCAAATAAGAACCACTAATAAAATAAGAACGGAGAACCATATTTTAAGCCATTCGATCATATATATATATATATATATATATATATATATATATATATAGGGGTGGGCTACCGTGAGAGCATATCTTAAAATAAGAAATAAGAGCAATTTTTAATGTATGAATTTTATGTAGAATACGTATGAATTCGTTGTATAAAGGTATGAATTTTGAAAAATAAATTTTTGCTACCTTTGGGATTCGAACTGAGGACCATAAATCCATCCAACAGGTTACGAATCAACCGTAGATCTTGATGATCTAAGGGCTGAAAATGATTCTTATTTTATATCTTAAGAAATGCTCTTATTTTAGCTCTTCCCTATATATATATATATATATATATATATATATATATATATATATAAGAAAAGATCAGGTATAGTACTCAAACCTTAGTTAATATGCAATACCAAATTTGAACAACACATTTTATTTACGTGGATGCATAAAACTGTGACACATGACATAGGCGTTTTAAGATACAAAAATATGGAGTAATACAAGGAACAAATTTTAGATAAAAAAAAAAAGTACCCGGCGAACCGTAGCAGATGTGTGGGTGCGCCTCTCGCCTCTGCTCATCGACCCACTTGCCGTCTTGATATGCATATAGCTGAACAAAAATATGTGTATATTTAAACATAAATATGCATTGATAATTCTTAATCTGGGCGACCCGACGGCCTCTCGAACTCATCAAGAGTTATACTAGGTGACTCACCGGATAATAAATTAAGAATTATTCATATGTGTGCAACATCATGCATATTTATGTTTAACTATATGCATATTTACATTGTAATCATGGTGGTTGCCGGATGCAGCTCTCGCTGTATCCTCTGTGGCCATTGGATACATTGTTTTCTTTTCTTAAATTTTTATTCTTATTTTACCTTACTGCATTTTTGGTACTTAAAGGCTCTGTCACGTACCGCATTTTTAGTGTGCCAAATAAACAAAATGTGTGGTCCATATTTGGTACGTATACTTCCTCCGTCCACAAAAAATAGTTCCTTTTTGCCATTTTGGTATATCCACAAAAATTAATCTCTTTCTATTTTTGAAAACTATCTATCACATGGTGGGATCTATTCTCCACTCACAATACAATTAATTATCATTATAAACACTACTTTTTAAGTGAGATCCTTTCTCCACTCACAATATAGTAATCATTTTTATTAAAACATGTGTCGTTCACCTTTAGGAATATTTGTGGTGGACGGAGGGAGTACTACCTAAAGACATGGTATTACATGGTTGAGTTCCGGTAGAACCCTTTCCTTAGATAGTATATATAGATCCAATTATAGATCACACATTTTCTCCATGTGGCACACTAAGAATGTGACACGTGGCAAGGAGTTTCCAAGACAAAATCTGCCCAGAGGTAAAATTGAAATATAATTTTTGAATATTAAAAAGAAATCTAATTTTTTTTGTTTTTGTTTTTTAAAGATCTCTGAAACTGACATATTTTCCATGCATAATATTACACAGAAACATGCATAACTTTACACACAAAAATGCATTAAATTGTAAAAATACATTGCATTTTTTGACAAATATGATTTTTTTTGCCCCCCATCCACCCCACCCCATCCCCCCCCCCCAATTTTTTTTTAATTTATTTGTTTTTTGTCAAAAATTCTTTTTTTGCAGGGTTCGTTGAAACGAGATGCATTGTTCAGTTTTATAATATGCGTTGTTCTATTTTGCAATATGCAGGGTTCATTGACACAATATGCATGGTATTTCTCGCCACCCTTCTCCCCCGCTTAAAAAAATTAAGTTTTTTTTTTATCGAAAATTCATTTTTTTGTAATACAAAACAATGCATATCATAAAACAAAACAATGCATCATGTGTCAATGAACCTTGCAAAAAAATTAATTTTCAACAAAATATTTTTACAAAAATTTAAAAAAAAATGACCCGGGGAAGTTGGAGGTGGGGGGTGGGTTGGGGTGGCGAGAAATATCATGCATGCATATTGTGTCAATGAACCCTGCATATTGCAAAATACAACAATGCATATTATAAAACTGAATAATACATCTCGTGTCAATGAACCCTTAAAAAAAATTACCCCATCCGTCCACAAAGATTGTGTGTTTATTACTATTTTCATCTATTCACAAAGATTGTTAGAACGTTGATGGTCGAATCCACAGGGAGTCAATGTATCTTGATACATATTGTCATAAAAGTTTATGGTTGCACTTTGCTCTAAGTGTCAGGACTCTCTGGTCTGAACGGAATGTAGACTTTGACTGAAAATAAAATGCTGAAATAAACACAAGAAAATATCAATAATAAACGAAACCTAATTTGGGCATAGTCTAGTTAGGTATGGGATGTACTTTCGATCATCGATTCAATGTTATTCATTGTGCTCGCATGTTATTGGTTATGGGCCATTTAATCAGTGAGTTGTGCCCAAATTGTCACAGTGTCATGTGCACAAGCTCACCTAACCCCTCATTCGCACCCTTCGTATTAGTTGAAAGTGGTCTACTTTCCTCCCTCTGGCCTGGTAGATTCACCGCAGCAAAACTTGAGTTGTGCAAGTATTACCTAGAACGCATTACTATCACCGTCGCTTCAGCGACACTTTACGGAATAGGAGATCTTCACACTTTTGCCCCCGTACTGTTTGTAACTTGACTTTTGCCCAGAACGTTATCGGCCTAATAAAAATCTAAGTTTGGCCAAGTTGTTTTGAATTCAAGCCTAATTTTTCAGAACATGTTTGTATAGTTATTAAGTTCAATTTAAACCTCACGATTTATTACCTCCATACCCAATTAATATCGACTTAGTCCATACCAGGTATATAAACGTAGCTACTCATAATAAAATAAATAAAGGCAAAGCATAAATGAGAAAAGAACATACTTGATTAATGCGTTGCACGTCTAAACGAAAAGTAATCTTTGCCCGACACCAACTCCAAGCAAAGCAAATAAAAACATAAATCAAGAATTAAAAGTGCCTTACAAACTTGTTTTTTCCTCACTCACTCAATACATGAGAAATAAAGCTAAGAACATAACTTAAAGGCGAAATGGCGGTGTTAGGGGTCGCACTAGGAGCTGCCGATTTCAAACCCTCCCTTTGGTTAGCTGAAGTTGCTCCTATATTATTTATAGAGAGGCAGTGGGCTGAGGCCTTAACTCAGGAATCATGGCAGGCGTCTGTGGGCTAGGGTTAACGGAAGTTACTTTCATTCGGCATCAAATCCTAGAATCTGCAGATCTCTTCCTCCTTGGCAAGAATCTCCCTGAAAAGGTAAGCTAAGAGTCTGCCGCCTTGCCCTTGTTCCGACCAAAGTTTGCGTCTCTCTTCGGCTTCCTCTTCTTTGCCTTATCTTCCTTCTCTATGATCTAGTCTCTATCATTCGGGCTCCATAACCTTTTTCCCGCGTCGATGCCCGCAAGAACCACCCCAACCCCACAGTCTTCGCTCACTGAAACTTATACAAGAAGAAGCTCTTGCTTTCCAAATTAAAAATTTATATTTAATTGACGGAATGATTGAAACTAATACAATTTGAATTGCTCCAAGCGAGATGATTCTCACAAACCCAATTAAATGATGATACTCACAAGTTAAATTTGTTCTTTCAAACTCCAAACGAGATGATTCTTGGAACCCAATTATAATATTTGAAGCTAATAATGTATAAAAGTTTGTCAAGATTTTTTCAAGTTCCATACATAATGATGTTTATAAGTTAGTTATGATATTAGAAGCTTTAAATCATATAATCTCACAAGTCAAATTTGATTTTTAAACCTCCAGATAGTGATGTTAAAAAAATTGACGCATAAAAGTTCATTTTTTGTATTTTAAGGTCTAGACGAGATGATGCTCAAAAGTCTGGTGTTCAAACATTAGATGTAGCCTTCAGGGCTTTAGATGATGATATGATCCTACAGGGTGGTTCAGACGAGATGATGCTCAAATGAAATAAAATCTTCAATATTAACCTTTTTTCAAAATATTATTAAATAAAAATTTATATAAAAATAATATTTATTATTCTAACAAAAGGTTAACATTTAATTGAGGAATATGATTCAGATTAATATAATTTCAACTATATTACCTTAAATTAAATAAATTTAAAAATAATTTATATATAAATAATTATTTATACAAAAATAATACACCCTCGTCCCCCAAAATTATGCATGAAAGTTTGTAGTAATGATAGTGGAGAAAGGGTCCCATAGTGATGGTATTGTTAAATAGATTATGAGTAAATAGTGTAAGTTAAAAAGGTAAAATTGTAAGAATTATATGTGGGATAGTGTCTAAAAATAGGGTATGCATAATTTTGGGGGCAGTACCAAAAAGAAAAGGTATGCATAATTTTAGAGGATGGAGAAAATATCGTATAATTTAAATAATAATTTAAAATAATTTTACGTACTAGTCTATCGAAAAACCCAATAAAATTAGCCAGCGTATGACATCTGGAATTGCAACCTCCATAACGATTAATTATACGTAACATGTTAAATATCGCTCTCAACAAAAAGAAAAAAGAAAAATACGTATACCAGAACGCATCATTAGTCATAAGAGTACTGCTAAATGCACATATTATGTGCGCACATAATGCCCCTGAAAATTAAACCGGACCGGTTTATTTTTTATGACCCCGGTTCAAATTTTATCCTTGACTAAATTACCCTTATTCTATATTGTGAAGTTATTGATTTGTTCTTAATGATATTTTTTTCTTTTTCTTTAACTTCAATACTTTTGGAAAGTAATTGATTTGTTTCTTAAAATATGCCCAATTTATTAATATAAATTTATATTACTAAACTAAAAAAATGAAATATAAAATCAAATTGAATTAATCTTATTTAATTTGTTACTCCATCACCTCGATTTTCATATATATAATGAAATTAGATCAACTAATTCAAAAAACAAAAGATTGAAATTAAGCACCCCACTTTCTGGAAACAATCCACCGGTACCACCCCAATGTGACGTTTCTTATTGAATGGAAAATCAAGAATACATAAAAACAAAAATAAGAGTCATGTCCACTTGTATGTGATCTTTTGATGTACGAAAAATTTAATGAACACTGAGAGTTGAAAGACAATGGATTTGTAAAAATCCTGCCAGAATTTTCACTAGTGGACTGTTGAATTATACAATTAGTCAGATTTTACATATCCAGTGGGTTGTAAGTCGACTATGTAATTGATTATACAGATTTCTTTACCATTGTTATTAGCATCAACAACACATGAGCTAAACCACGTTGCAAGTCCTTTAGATCGAAGCTAAGGATCTTCTAGTTACTTTGCTGCGGGTCATAATTTTTTGTTCAAGTCAAATTCTTTCTTAAGCACTTCACTCAGGAATTTCATCGAGCAGGTTGTGGGCATTGTATTTGATTGCGATTTGGTTGAGATTTCACCTTGTTGTAATCGTGATTTTCATTATAAGCCTTGTAGATTATATGTATTTGGATCTTGTTCATAAGAAAATGAAATCTTGTAGAGAAAAGAGCGATAATCTATGTTCTTCATATTGAATTCGTATAATGGAAGAAAGGAAATAAGATTTTGAAAACCATTTCCTTAATAATTACCATGGGTAATGAGGTAAATTGCAAATTCAATTAAAATTAAATTTATTCCTCAATTAATAAAAATATGCAAATTGACAAAAATGTCCAATTATGTGTGCACATATTATGTGCATTTAGACTTTTCCTAGTCTCATAAATGGACTCTCTATGTCAACCAATCATTTTTTATTATTTTCCCTATCATTGTGCTGGATTTTACACTCAACTTAAATTAGGTAATGAAATTCCATGCTTCTAATGAAGAATATTCTACTATATCTCAAGTTAAATTGCATGATTATTAAATACTAAACGGATAACATAACAAAAAGGGTAAAAGTTTGTGAAGGGCGGTGCTCTAATTTACTACTCAAAAGTTTTAATTGGCAGAAAAATAAAAGGGAAAATATATTACTTGCAGGCAACTCCGTTATCAAACACCGAGCCCACGTTTCCTGTAAATCGAAAATCCTGCTGGTCAAACTTTGCTTGCATTTTATCCATTTTAAGTGAAACTGAGTTGAAATTAGTAGTGATTACTTTTTTTTTTCTCTCTCTCTCTTTCTTTCTTGAATTCCTGACATGTTAAATTGTATTTTATACTATCTATTATGATATTATATTCTCTAAATATCTTATGCGTATTTTATATTTAAATTTAAATACATACAAAAAATTTATACGTGTATATAAAAGAATGATATATAATTACACACCATAAAAGACTGATATATTGCACATGATTTGTGAATTTGAATTTGAACATCTCGCATAGGCGCATGTTACTTTCTCATCCACCCTCAAGAGAGGAAATTTAGTTTTTGCCAAACCACAAAAAGAAACACAAAAATCCTATGGGATCTGCCCTATAAATTTTTATGCCCTATTTTGTTTTATTATTAACTTCACTACTTTATTATTATTATTATTATCCTGAATAATATTCATTACTAGGGCTGTAAACGAGCCGAGCCGAGCCGAATACTAGCAGGCTCGAGCTCGGCTTGTTTTAATATTCGGGTGTTCGAGCTCGGCTCGAGCTCGATTCGAGCTTTTATCTTGATGATCGAGCTCGGCTCGTCACCCACTTACTAAGCTCGAGCTCGGTTCGAGTTCGGCTCGGGTGATGCTCGATAATGTCGAATTCGAAATCGAGCTCGAGCTCGGCTCGTTAGATGTTTGTATATATGATGTTCAAGCTTCAATTTGTTATAAATTTAAGAAAATCTTCTTAATTAATATAGTACTCGAGTTCGAGTTCGACTCGTTTAAGGCTCGTGTACTAACTCGATTGAAGGCTCGACTGAAGGTTCGTGAACAGGCTCGCGAACATGTTCGCGAACAATCGAATTCGAACATGTTCGCGAACTCAACGAACCGAGCACTGTCAGGCTCGAGCTCGGCTCGATAAAATTTTCGAGCTCGAAATCAGGCTCGAGCTCGGCTCGTTTATTATCGAATCGAGCTCCGAACGAGCTTTTTTCGAGCCGAATCTCGAATAGCTTGCGAATAGCTGTTCATTTACAGCCCTATTCATTACTAGAAACTAAAATTAAAAAAATTATATAAACATCCTAACGTTGAATAATCAACTCCTATAATCAATTATTAAATAAAAGATTATAGTTTAATTATAAAAAATAATTATAAATCCTACTTGGATTAATGAACCCTAATTAATATTTAAAAATTAAAATAAACCACTAAAAATTACAATCGAAGAAAACAAATATTAAAAACTAACATAAAAATGAAACACAAGTATGGAATAGCACAATATAATTATATGTGTTGCTTAAACAGCTTAGACAACGTCATTATATTGACAATTGTCTTTAATTAACAACGTTTTAACTGTCGTCCAGCGTCCAATGTCGGCAAACCACATTTCCTACTATAATCAATAAGGCTTTTTTTTTTCTTTATAAAAACTAGAACGTACTTAGTGCGAAGCACGATGAATCATCGAACATTAAAATTAAACGACATATTTAAATAAATAAATATAAATATCAAACATAATCAAAATATAATAAATATAAAATACTATATCTTAATAAATAAATAAATATTTTCATACACATGCATAAATAAAAAGTTATGGAGTAAAAAATAATGAAGAGAGAAAAAATAAAATATTTTAAATGTAATTTTTTCAACACTTATTCGTTTAAAATTTATTTTTGATGATTTTTATGTCATATTAAAGATTTTATTACGAACTTAAATTTAGGTGTGTCGAATTTTTTTTTCAAGAGTCAAAGACGATTTTTGGAAAAGATTAAAAGAAAAGGGAGGGGGGAGGGAGAGAGAGAGAAATTAGTAAAAGAAAAGAGTAAAATAATAGTGAAAATTGGTGGAGAAGAGAGAGAAAAAATTGAGGGAAAAAATGATGGGAAAAAACTCATTTTTATATATTATATAAATATATATAGATATACTCCCCTTCGTCTCGCTAAAAATTGCTCGTTTATTATTTTGGTCTATCTTTTTCTTTGTAGTCTAGTACATATAATAGACAATAGTTAATTTCTATGCCAAAAAAATAAGTCACAAATGACGAGATAGAAGGAATATAAATTAAGATTTTTTTTCTTAGTTATTGTCATTAATTTTGGTGAAGGACATAAATTTCCCACCCTTCCACCTCCTACGAAGAAGAGGTACTCCATTAGATCACGAAAAATGTGGATTTTTTTTGTTATTTTGGTCCATCTATATATAAGTGTGGTGTTTTTATTCGTGCACATGCCTTATATTTTCAACATTGCTCACACGTAAGGTATGTTCGCTTTAATTGTAAATTTATCACAAGAAAAAGATGAATAAAAATAAATTTGAGTTAATACATGAAATTATCTATTCTAATATAACAAAAATAAAAAGTATCCACTGAGGGTACGTTCACTTTGATGGATGTGAAATATGAGGGATAATAAAAATTTATGCCTTTAAATATTTATTTTCTTTTCCCACATTTTACACAAAAGAGAAGTTCACAATTTTTTCTTTCTCATTTTCACTTTAAAGAACCGCCACCTTGGAACTTCTTTCAAAAACTTATGAATCAGCCGTAGCTGCTCTTGGGACAAAGAAAGGGGCAGGCAGGGTCTCGTATTGAGCTTCATCGCCTCATCGAAAATAGTCTCTCTAAAGGAAAGGGAGGGATAATATCACAAATACTCATGTGCAACTAGTTTCCATAATGACACTACTTCATTTGAGAAATGACACTTGAACATTTCCGAATGACACTACTTCAACATACAAATGACACTTGAAAATCTTCAAGTGTCATTTGTATGTTGAAGTGGTGTCATTCATAAACCAATTGCACGGTGCAACCAATTGCATGGGAGAGTGCCTCAGATAATATTATCCCTCCTTGAAGTGAAAATAAGGAAGTAAAAATTGTGAACTTCTATTTTGTGTAAAATGTGGGAAAATAAATGAGACATTTAAAGGCATAAATTTTTGTTATTCCTATTTTTTCCATCCATCAAAGCGAACGTACCCTAAGAAGAGAAAAAAAACTTAAAAATAATCAATTTTTGCGTAAAAGTACATTTTAGAGTTTTTTTTTAATGAATAGTTTTTATTTTTGTTATTTTAATTTAGACATTTTTTAAGTCCACTTAATGAATTATTCATTTAAATCCTTTATTTCTTCCTTTTTTTGTGTGTCATTGTATCCCTCCTTTATCCCTAATTTTCTATATAAAAAAAATTATCTTTTTTTATCCCTCCTTTTCATTTTAAGGAGAGATAATATTATTGAATCAATACATCATGATAATATTATTTCTTTTTGGAGTGAACAAGAAGAATAAGAAAGGGAAATTTTCTTTTCTACAGAGAATGGGGGATTTAAAGCTCACCCTTAATAATCCTTAATCATCAATTGATTCAGTTTGGTGAGTATTTTTCTCGTTATATATACATCTTCCAACAATTTTTTAAAACTCATGCATGTCATCCAAACTACATCGTATTTTCGTAGATAGAGTGAGAAAAAAAAATACTATAACCTTTCAATCATTTTACACAGGGAAATTGAAAGCCGATAACTTGATTATTTTAAATGAATAATTGCACCTATGTATATGAACTTTTACTGAATTTTAGTTTCTTATATGAATTAAAAAATTAGCCTTCAAAATATATACAAATTTTTAATTGTTTTGATTTTTCACACTATTGTTATTTGCCCTTGAATTAATAATGAGGTGGATGTCTAAAATGTTTACATGCTTAAACAGTTAATGTACTAATTAAATGATGTAGTTGGATGTCTACGTTATTTTAACTAATTACGATGATATTAATTTATTGAAAACTGACCACCATGAGTAAAATTAGAACAATTAAAAAGTTGTGTATTTGGTGGTAGAAATGTTAGTATATGTGCATAATCAAAATTGAGCGAAAATTCGTGTATTTAAGTGTAATATTATTCATTTTAAAACAGGCCTCGCCAACTACTATAATATGAACTTTCGAAAATATTACATATGCAAAAGAGTTCACGAATCACACAAAATGTTTACCTTAGTTTTAATTCCACCAACATGTTTCCATTTAGTTTTACTATAATTATACTTTTTTATTATGATTTGGTTAACAAGTGACAAATCATAATTAATTACAAGAAGCTATTTGAACTTCTTTGATGACGTGATACTAGTCGGATCATGTAGTACATTTTAAATTATTAATTACTGTATGCATACAAACATATGGTAGTAAAAAAAAATGAGCGAATTTACAATCAAAGAAGTATGTACTATTCAAGAAGACCTCATCAAATAACTAAAAATGAGCGAGTTTACAATTCGAAATAAATCACTTCTCGTCCACAAGGACAGAGTGCACTATCTCTACCTAAATCCAATGAATTACACCAAAATATGTAACTCAAAATCATCAGTAAAAAAAATCACACAATAAATGGGATTGTGTTCACATTAATTGAATCAGCTAGCGATCACGTTCACGATCATGATACGAGAGCCGAAAAACCCATTTGGATATGGATTTGGTTCTCGATCTCGCATTGCCGGTTTTCATTGCAGAAATTGAATCCACATACGATTTGATGCGCCGAATTGCAAGCTGCAGTGTATCTTCGGACATGTTGGCGAAGCACACGCGGAACCAACCCGGTTCCACGCAGTGGCACGACGAACCGGGCGAGATGTTCAACCGGACCTCGTAAACCATCTTCTTCCACAGCTCCATTTCCGCTTCGAATGATTCCGACCTCAATAGATGCCTCATGTCTACCCAGCAGAACAAACCGGAGTTGCTCTCGAGGCACGGAATCCCGGTTCTCCGCAGGCCTCGAACCAGCATTGCGTGCCGGTTCTTCAGCCTCCTCCGGTTCTCCACGACGTACTTCTTTTGGAACTCGTCGTCCGAGAGCATGGCGGAGAGAAGATACTGAGTCTGCGACGAGATCAAGCCGAAGCTCGACATTTTGGTGGCGGCTGCTACCACTGAACCGTTGTTGGAGTATATCGCCCCGACTCGGAAGCCGGGCAGGCCAAGGTCCTTGGAGAGGCTGTAGACGACGTGAACCCGGTTCGAGAGTTCCGAATTCCGGTTTGGTAGAAGCTCCATGATGCTGATGAATTCGGTGGAGTCGAAAACTGTGCCGGAGTAAATCTCGTCGCTGATAAGATGAATCCCTTTAGCGTCGACGAAATTGAGGAGGAGATTGAGCTCGTTCCGGTTTAGAGTAATCCCGAGAGGATTAGAAGGATTAGTGAGTAATACTCCCTTAACTTTGAGATTACGATTTTGAGCAAGTTGATAGGCTTCTTGCAGAGCAGATGAAGTGATTCTGAAGCCGTTTCTGCTGGTGCACTGTATCGGCACGATCTCCACTCCCGTCCGCCATTTAAGGTCTCTGTCAAACCTGCATGTACTTACGTATATCAGATCAAAGTTATCTTGATTTTGTGTTTAACCTGTTGGTTTTTACGTTATTTATATTTTTCTCCAAAGAAGATTTGTAGAGGGCAATAGGAGAATAAAAAAGACTGAAATTTTTTAATGTTATCTTTTTGAATTAGAATTACAAGAGGCATATAAATATAACCAAATAAGCAACCCGCACGCAGACACGGGACTTCTACACCAAACAAATGTGCGAAAATAACTGCACACAGAGGGAACCACTACCCACATAAAAGTGAGAAAAAAAGAGTGTGTTATAAATAGAGGTTAAGATACGAATCTAAAAACATGTTAAGAGAGAGGTACCCAGGATAGTAGGGCGTAGGGAGTAGAAAGGCATCGGCGGGGTCGGCGAGGCAGAAAATAAGGGTTTCGTTAGCTGACGTGGCGCCGGCTGTCAGAACAATATTGTTTGGGTCAAACCGAACTTTATTTCCACGTATTTCCGTCATGAATTGTACCAGTGCCTGAATGAACAATATTTATAGCATGTCACTTAATTTTCATGAACAAAATGAAATTTATATAAATGTTGAATTATTTTGCATGGTTACATTTTTGAAAGCGGGAAGGCCGTGATAGTCTTGGAAGAGCGCTAGCTCTCTGAAAATGGAGTGACCGCCTCTCTTGAAGGCGGCTGCATCAGGATTTGCGGCCAGCCACGACTCCAGTAGGTCGAACGAGAGCTGCGGAGAGAGAGAACATTATAGCTCAATCGTAATTTGGAAAAAGAATATTAAAACTATTATATTCATATTTTTTTTTATTAATGTTTATATGATTGAAATGAGTTGAGCTATATACCTGGTTCTCTGCTAGCCCCATTTGAATGATCCCATTGGGATTGGTAGCCTCATGGTATGGATTCTTCTCGTATTCTTGCCATCCAAGGAAGTATGAAGAATCTTGACCGTGGGAGTTGCATGCAGCTTTCTTCGATACCGTCATTCTCTTTGATCAAAACTTGTATGATCTAAAATAGATAAATTTGCTAGTGGAGAGAGAGGATGATGATGATGAGAGACAGTGATAGTTTAATTTGCAGTGGGGAAGGTATGTTGCTATCTGAGGCAAACCCAGTAGGTTTATATAGGAGTTGTAGCTACTAATGAAATGTCGTCGTGATATGTTTGTTGACTACAGAGAGAGAGAGAGAGGAAACTCAGTTTTACTAATTGTTAATTAACGCTAATTATTAGACAGACCCACGCGCTTTTCGAGACGGGTGATGTTATTCATTTTACGTCTTGCACTCTTAATTAATTTTTCATAATTCAATGCCTCTTATAAAATTGCAGTTTAGTAGTTCGTTTTATTTTCAATCCGATAGATGTGTGGCGGTGAAAATTGTTTATATTAGTAGCAAGGGACAAGTGACAATTATAAAATAAATTAATTGAAATCTAATTATGAATATATTTACTGGGGACATAAATGCCTTCAATCTTATTTTGAGGGTATAAAGAGATAGAACAACTATTTTGACGGGATAAAGGGTTAGAAATTACTAATTGTCAATAGAAGGATATCAATAAACAATAAATCAGTGTAAAATTTGACCATAACTGATATGTATTTGAGGAATATACAAATACATAAATGATAAAACTGTCTGCATTCAGAGGGTAGTGTTTTGCTAAGTTTATTTTATTTCATATAGTTTATAAATTAAACTTAATAACTTTTAAGATATTTGAAGAGCTTATCATATATAATGAATAATGTGTTTAGAGTTTATAAGTTGTCAAAATATTTGAATGATTGAATTTATAATTAAGTTAGAATTGAAAGAGAATTGTGAATTAGAGTGAAAAAAATCGAGAGAAAAATGAAGAAAAATGAAATCGGACAGATATATATTAGAATAACAATTAGTAAGATTTTTTTATGAATTATTTATTGCTTATATGCGATCATGAAAATCAAAAATAAACTTATTTTGTAGAGCTTATGAACTAATATTGAAGCTTATTTTTACATCTTACGACCTATTTATGAGCTTTTTTTTTCAAAACACTTTCTTTTTAATGATGAAGAAATTTATATGAGATATCAAAAGTAGTATATATATATATTTTAATTGTACGAAGAAAATCCACACATGCTATATAAGGGATTGTTTTGCATAAATCTCATTCTTATACATGTAAGACATTTTCGATTTATAAATATGTTGTGGAATTATTAAAAGTTTATACATTTTAGTTACAATTCCCCACTCCTCTAATACACTATCCCTCAAGAGTTATAATATTTTTTTAGCATCTTTTTGTTCAGTTTTTTAGCAAAACACAACACATGCAAATGAATTACGAGTCGCCACATCTAGACTTTATATAAGTAATTGAAAACGAGTTGAATGAACAAAAAGCGCCAAAAAAATAAATAAGTTCTTTATAGGAAATTAATTTTAATTGATTGGCTTGAAACATTGTTGAGGTAGACCGACACAGCAAATCGTTATAGTAAAGAGAGTAGTCGGAAAAGTAGAACAAAGCCCATCTATAGGTGGACCTCCAAGTCCGGATTTAACCCTCCTAAATGGGCCCATCTCTTCCTTTCATGTCGACCATTCTCTCACTAGTAAATTTTTTATTTTCTGTTTACACAAATAAGAATACAAAATTAACTTTGTTTCAATTGCTAATTAGCCAAATCGTTTGAAGTCAACCTCCAACCTCCTCTAGTTTTTGGCGCAGCACTAACTATGTCTTACGATAAGAGAGCATAAGCCATTTTCTATATTTGCATATATGTAATAAATAGTGTTCTACTCCTTTCATCCCCAAAAAATATATTATCACTTTTGATGATGCGGATTTTAAGAAATATTAGAAGAGTATGTGTGATAAGAGAATGATTCTCATTTTGTTGTGAATAAAGTAGTGTTCAAAAATAAATAAATAAATATTTTTGGGATCGTCTCAAAATGACAAATTGTGCATGTTTTTCTAGTCCGAATGGAGTAGTAAAAACTGATTTTTCATACAATTACGAATCTCTGACACACTTGACCTAGCATATAATTGCACTTAATATACTTATAAAATAATTGCGTCCCTCGTGAAATTCAAATTCAAAACTATATATATATATATATATATAAATTCATTAGTGTTCAATGTAGATACTTTTGTAGGTTTATAATTTATATGAAAAATATGGTTTTATACGATTTTAACTCTATGTAATGATTATCTAATGTATATACAAATAAAAGATTGTTAATAATTACATTTATATGTTAAAATAGAATATCGAAAGTCGGTTCGGATAAATCATATCCAACAGACCACGATATAGGTTTAACTTTGGCTTGCTCCAAATGGACTTTAAAATCATTAAATGAGTTCGGTGGTTTGTCATGTTTTTATTTCAAATTTGTCCTACCCCAACATCCACCATTTTCATACTTTTTTTAATTAATTTATTTATTAAATTCTACAAATATAATAAAAAATAAATTTAAATTTAATTTTTAAATTTTAAAAATAAAAACAGAGCTATGCTAAAAACGCCATTCTTAGCCCAAAAATCTCCAAAATTGCATTCTTCCATCTATAAAACCTAAATCTCCTGCAAAGCATAAAACAACACATAAAACGCACCAATTTCCAGAAGATTATCTTAAGATTAAGCTCATACAAACCCCAAAATTTAGCACAATTAAGCATAAATCATATAATATTTGACATTAAAAATAGATTTCTTCAATAATAATTCACCTTATATGTGATTTATTCATTTGACACGTGGGTTAGTTTCACAAAATTTCCAAGTGTGTCATTTAATTTGTAAGCTTATAATTTCTAGAAATAAATAATCAAATAATTGGCATATATATCTCGAGTGGAAAGTTAGTTGCATAACACAATTTTATTAACCTTTATAACACTACAAAACCGAGCGATAATCACAAAAAAGATAATATGAATGATAAATATACGATCAGAAATCAGAATAAATTTGAAACGTAATAAATTTCTATGAATAAATCGTTTGTAACGTATGAATAATTGATTAAACTTGGATTCGAATTTTAGAGGTGGTGAAAATTTAACCATATTAACTGAATACACTATAAATTGTGTTTTTATGTGTCGAGTTGATAATATCTCGTTGAGGTGCTTATAAGGTTTATTGTACTAGAAATTCGACCGATTGGAATTAATTCCAAGTACAATAATAATGTTAGAGTAATTTAAACTATCCAATATATTAATTAATTAAAGTTGTCAATGGGCTTAAATTATTTAATTTATATGCACTATCTTAAGCACGAGAAATCATTAAATGAAAATGAGTCATATTCGTAATATGGATGATCATAGATAGATAGTGCAATATTAATTATTTACTGGAATGAATTAATATGGACATACTTAAATTTAAGTTATAATAGGCTTATAGTTATTTAAGCCTATCAAGAGGCAGGGGTATTAATCGGGTTAATCCATCAAATTTCGGGCTAGTTTATCGAGTTGTCGGATTATTCGAGTGCTGGCTAATGTTGAAAAAAATTCTGATTCAAAATTTTCAATCTTAACCCTAAACGTTCGAGTTTCGAGTTAGTTCATAGGGCTCAAAAGTTTATTAAAAAAATTATAATTAATATATTTCTCTTGACAATATTATATTTGTAACATACAAATTCATACATAAATAAGTGAATTCCAACATCGTTTAATATAATAACTAATATGCAACTCTTAAAAATATAGATGCAGACAATTTTATTAATTACTAATCACTTTCTAATTTTTACATCTAAACGTTTTCTCTATAGAAATTAAAAATACAGAAAAGTGAAATGACGAGTATAACTTTTTAATATTGAACTAAAATACATTTAACAAACTTTTGAGGAAAAAAAATGTTATTATACAAGTTTTAGAAGTAAAATAATGAAGTTGTAAATCAAATAACGAGAAAATTTTCATATAATCAAGCGAACACATTATTTTTGGATCAGTCTTATAGGATTTGAGCTATTTTCGGGCCAACCCTATCGAGTGTCAGGCTATTTGGTTACGAGTTATTCGTCCTATAATTTTATCGGGTTAAAAAATTTCAGGCCTCACTACAAGATTTCAACACATAGACAACAGACATGACCAAATATGTTGTCTATTATTATATAGACAACATTTATGACCAAATATGTTGTCTATTACCTTAAAAAAAATGCGGCTATAGACAACAAAGTTTGAAACTTAGTTGTCTATGACTACTCTTAGACAACACATTTTCGATTTACATGCTTTTGCAAAATCGTGTAGTAGTCGCAAAAAGTGTGTAATAGTGTATTTTGAACATTTACACATGTTTTGGCAATTACACATTTTTACTATTATTACACACTTTTGCTAAAAAAGTGTGTAATAATTACAATTTTGGAGGCAGCGTTTTGAGGTGGTAGCGGCGTTGGAGAATCAAGGTGGTGAGGCAGAAAGACGCTGGAGAATCAGTAGAAGACGGAGAGAGAGGCGAGGAAATGGAGAAAATGGAGAGAGAGCGAAGGTGGACGAGGAGTGGTAGACAACGGTGGCAAATGAGGGAGATAGAAGTAGAGAATCGCGAGAAAAGAGAGCGAGAGAAAAGGTAGACGAGAGAGAGAGAGAGAGAGAAGTACATATGCATTAGAACTGTCGGCGTAGTATCAATCGGGCGGCGGCAACGCGGTGGAGAGATGGTGGCGGTGCCGTCGAGAGGGGGAATAGGCGATGGCCCAAAAAACAGAAATGGAGAGATTGACAAAGAGAAATAGGTGAAAAGAGAGAAGAAGAAGAAGAAGAAGAAGAAGAAGAAGAAGAAGAAGAAGAAGAAGAAGAAGAAAACTTGAAATCGTCAGCGACAATAATGGTGGTATCAGCGGACACGCCGGACAGTGGTGGCCCAAATGGGAGATTGCAACGGCAACAAAAGTGGAAAAATTAGGGTTTCAGGGAAAGGGATGGGGAAGCTGCAGGTTTGGATGGAGGGTTAGATTATTATTTTTGTTTTTAAATCATTAAGGGTATGTTTGTACATTTACATCTAAAGGGCTAATTTTCCCAATTTTTATCTTCGGGTTATTGTCGAAAAATACCTTAAAAGTTTTATTTTTTTTATTTATATCATACCTTTTTGTTGCCAGAAAATACATGAATTTAAGATTGACTCTGAATCATCCCACGACTTCCAACCTAAATTCAATATGATGTGGCATTCGAAATTGCCAGCGTGTAATGGAAACCGCCCAATTTTCATTCAAATGTCCAGCTTGTGTACTTTTTAGGGCGATTTTCATTACATGCTGTCAAATTTGATTGCCACATTAGATTGGATTTGAGCGAAATTGCAAGTCGTGGAACAATTCAAACTCAAAATTAAATTCATGTATTTTTTGGCAAAAAAAAATGTCATGATATAAACCAGAAAATTACAAAATTTAGCATTTTTTCGGCAATAACCGTTTTAATCTTCATGGGTAGTATTTTCTTTTACTAAATGAGAATATATAGATTGGCCTGTTGTTAGAGTTAATGTTGACTCTGACAATGTTGGGTGGAATGTTGATAACACTTTGTTGTCAACATTTTTGAGAACCAATCAACATTCTAGAGTGTGCCTTGAAGCTGAACTTTGACTCTTCATTGATAACAGTATATAATTGATCTTTACCTTCCTTTCACGTTTTATTATTCTTTGATTGTTGAATAAATGTTATTTGGTAGTTGAACGCGTTTTTGAGAAGTGAAGAGGTGATTAATCATGGTCCAAAGTACTGAGCAGTTTGTTCCTATTTTTCAGGATTCATGATCTTTTCAACCAACATTCTGGTTTGGTCGACTGACAGTTTTTGGAGAGGAATTGTAGCGGTTCTAGGAAGCTTCTAGAAGTGGGAAGTGGTATAAATTGACCACGACATGAAAGCCTATAAAAGCTACAAAATGGTCCTCTCATTCGTACGTTTTGTAAGTGCATTTTCATCTACCTAACATTCGCTCACAACCAACTGGTCATTTATCCTGCTGCAAACATGACATCGATTTTTCAAGTCGTGCTTTGACGGATGAGGCTTAGGCAACCAATCTGTAAAGTCTCACTCTGTATTAACGAGAGGTCAATGGTAAGGGTTAAAGATCAAGGATACCGGAGCGAAGCAGGTTGTTTATTTGTTTGATTAACATTAGGTTTATCGACTGTTAGTTTTCCATGCTGAGTCAACATTTTGGGTGCAGTTAATTGATAGATGTATTAATCTTAGGTAGTCAATTTGTAAAGGTTGATCACCAAAAGATCTTGTACTGTACCGTGTAATGTTGATGATCATAATGAATTTGGCCATTAGGTACTCACAAGCTGAATTTACTTAACTCGTGAAAAAGTATCATGTGTGTTATTTAATTTCGGCTGCATGTTAGCTTGGATGTTATCAACATTCCTACTAATATTACTTTTACGATTACACAGTAGTACTTATTGTAATTTGGGACACTAAACTATTTCACCTATTAACTCATATTTGAGGGGGTAAATTTTGAGAATATAATTTTATAATTTTTAATTGAAGATAAATAATATAATAGTAGTTATTTTTATATTTTAAAAATATCAAAATAAGGATAAAAAAAGTCATAAATTTTATTGTATTAATTAGTTTATCCTTTTCTTGTATGGGGAGGGATAATTCTGCCCATTAACTCCAAAAAAATTGGGTACTAAAATTCTTAAAACAGAAACATTTGATCAACTCGATACCCTTGCAAAAGCAATTCAAGACTTTAAAATGATGAATGGATTCATTTATGAATAGAGGTCCCGCGCAAGCTAGTTATAATCTTGCATGTTTCTTTCATACTCGCAAACAATTTGTCCCTATATATCAAAATAGGTTGTCACTAGTTACAATCAAGCATGTTGTGTAGCAAAGTCTCATGTCATATAAAATATTCCAAGTATGGAGCTCTTCATCATTAATTCTCCAATCCCGTTTTAATTAGAGTTCAAGCTTAAATGATGGGACTATTCCAGCTGAGCTTGACAATGATCATTTTGTTTGAGTGTACAATTTAATGCCCTACTACAAACAAAAATATCACATCTAACCCGAAATTTTAAGAATTTATCTAATCCCAAGGTAAGGACTAACACAATACAAAATTTTATAACCATATTTGTTAAGATGGTCCTCGAATGAAGCGGCATGCTTATACGATTAAACTAGTTTAATTGCACTCACGTTGTAACATATACTTTGCACCAAGTGGTTCAGACTTTAGTATATAAGCAACAATGTCTATGGTTCAAACTCCGCCACTCTCCCTCCATCAAGTAAGAAAACAAAGTTTAGGACGACATTGTTTAATGTTTTTAATTTGGTGCTTTAATTTCTTCTTCTTTCTGCGTCTAATCGTACTTTAGTGAGACATTATGGGCCAATTTGACGAGGAAATTGTGGTCATCTATCGTAGGTTCCAAGATCTAGGCATGATTTCTTGTCTTGGAGAGAGAGAGAGAGAGATTAAGATTTTGTAGTAAAGAAGAGGGGAACACTATTTATCTGCCTAATGATATAAAGGGTGGTGCTGTTGGTATAGATTGTTGCAGGTTGGGAACCACTGGAGATACCACACCACTTAATTTAGTAATCTTCTTTCCACCTAATCTGCCTAATTTAATATTTCTGCACCAACAAATTGGGGCAACTTAGACATAAACAAACCTTGGCTTCAATACATCTATAGTATATGCTATTCAAATGAAAATACATAATTTTGTAACATTTGATGACATTAGTGACAGATTTTGTAAATGTAAATTTGGGCATCGATCTCTTCATGTGTAAAGGTAAATTAAGATGTCGATTTCTTTACATTTGAAGCGTTGTATAATTATTTAGTGGATGGGCCAAGATCATTTGATTGAGTGACAACATTTTTATAAGAAACAAAGTAAGGATTTGATGAGGTTACCAACATCAATATTGGACTGAGTCAAGACATGGGAACCAAACTGAGATATCATAGTTGGCATAATGTTTTCTAGTGCTGCCACTAAGGAAGCAATGCAGCTACTCACCATTGAACTTGCCTATGCCTTTTAGATATAATATATAGCTAGCTGCAACTGCCCAAATTTGCTCTTATAAGTTCAAAAGTTTTACTTTTTTCTCAACTTATTTCATCAATTCTAATTTTAGATGGACTACCCTTTGTTGAAAGAGTTGGTATTTAATCTACTCTATGCACTAATAGTAGGCTATCGGAATCCTCTCCCTTACAGCCCTACCCATATATTTCAATGGAAAATCTCATGTGCAGATATTCAGACGTTATTAGTTATTACTCTCTCTGTTCCGACTATCTTCAGACCTTTTTTTGGGGGCACGAGAATTAAGAAAATAGTGTTTTTTGTATAGGTGAAAAAATTAAAAGGTGAATAAAGAGTAAAAATTTTGCCCAGTAAGGAAATGTCTCAAAATAGGTGGGACGTCCAAAAAGAAAAGTGTCTCAAGATAGGTGGAATGAAGGGACTAGTTATTAATTTCAAAGTATTGGTTCCCTTTTTAATAAATAATACTCACTTCATCCCATCATAAGTGAGGCAGTTCATTTGGGCACGAGATTTAAGAAGTTGATGTTTAGTATATTAAATGTATTTAATTATATGTGTAATTAATTATTTTAAATTAAATTAATTCAAAATTAATTTCAAAAATAAGAGATAAGTATTAATTAGGGTGATTAAGAAAAATAAGAGTGCAATTAATTTTATTAATAGGGTCTTAAATTTCCTATTTTTTACCAAAAAAAGAAAACGACTCACTTTCGGTGGGACGACCCAAAAATGAATACGACTCACTTTCAGTGTCCCACCGATGGACTAGCAGATAATATATTTCTAATTAGAGTTGTACTTAGGATTCATTAATCTCAATTAAGATTTAGTAATCTTTAATTAAAATTTATAGATCTTCAAATACTAATATTTATTAATTAGAGTTAAAATTAAATTAGAATAGATGCATCGCATATCCAAATGCACAGAAGTGTCAAATTTCAATTGGTAAAAGAGCAAATCGGCCTTTGCTTCCCCCCCCCCCCCCCCCCCCCCCCCCCCCCCCCCCCAAAATAAGCCAACTTGGTTTGCACAAATATTTCCAACCGTAACAAGTTGATCTTTCTATATAGATGCAGACATTGTGAGCTTTATATATTTGGACAAACCAATTCAATGAGAACAATGAATTAGAATTGGGCAATATATATGTAGCCCAATTGAAGGGTTTAAGATTTTGATATTCAAACCTCTTGGGCCCAATAATAAACAGCTCGTGAGCTACTCGAATTTAGACTTGATAAATCTTTATTTGAGCTCGTCTTAGTAAGTTTTAGCTTTACACTATTAGTTCGTTAAGTGGATTTAGATTGAAAATATAAAATTATAAAATTCTTACAACTTATTATATTATAAGTCAACTTATTATATTATAAGTTAACTAGTAATAAATTTATTATATGTCAAATAACTTTTATCTGTTATAATAAATGATGAAATTTAGTAAAAATATTAACAAGGTAAATTACATTCTAAATTCTAAGTAATTGCTTTTTCATTAAAATGTTTGAAACTGTTGATAATATCATAATTAAATATACACACTATCCAAGAGTAATAAAAATGTTCCGAGACGTGTGTGTGTGTTGGCCTAGCGATAATGATTAATGTTTAAAGTCAGAGGTCCTAAGTTCAAGTCCACCATGACACGATTTATAAATTTCTCTATTACTTATTAATTTATCAAAAAAAAAAATCCGAGAATTAATTATGTAAAATGCCTAATTGCTTGCATGAAACTTTGACTCATTGTTTTGATCCATGAAAGCTCGTTGAGGATTATCATCTCACACAATGGCAATCTAATCACCTTCTAATCAAATTTTCAACTCGTCGGTGTTCCAGTTCCGCCAACACCACTAGCTGTGAAGTTCAAATTGTTTGACCTTTTGTTGTTGAATTTTTTCGAGAGCATGAAGCAACATGGTTTTTTAAACCATTTTACCGTTTCAATTTGAATCAACTGTAATTAATGCATTACAATGTTTACATCTTCATTTGCAAGTCTTGATGGAAGAATCACCTTTTTTTGTTGCCTTTGCACGTCTTGATGGGAGGATTACCTTATCTCATCACACATCGGTAAACCTTTCTCAATGTTTCGATTTGGTTTGACCACCTTTTTGTTTCTTTGCAACACATTATGTACTTCTTTCTGTGTTTCTGTCTCTTCTAACTCTTCAACAATTTGAACACATCTTAACATGTCTGTGTCAATGTCTTGATTTTGCTTATCTAACACTTTATTGCTATCTTGATGTGCAAGAAAATCCATATGGAGTCTCAACAAACGGATTCTCTTGCACATCAAGATAGCAACAAAGTGTTAGATGGATGAGCAAGAGTAAGATATCGACACGGACATGTTAGAAGATGTTCAAGTTGTTGAAGAGTTGGAGGAAGAAACAAACACAAAAAAAAGAGTATAAAAAGTGTTAGAAAGAAACAAAAAGGTGTTGGCCAAACCAAATCGAAACATTGGGAAGGGTTATTACTGTATGGATGGAAGAAGGTGATTGTCCAATCGAGACGTGCAAAGAAAGATGTAAACATTGTAATGCATTAGTTGCAGCTGACTCAAACCGAAATGGTATGAATGAAGCACATGTTTTTTCATGCTCTAAGAAAAATTCAACAACAGAAGGTCAAACAATTGCGAACTACACAACTATTGGTGTCGGTAGAAGTGGAATGTTGACGAGTTCGAAATTTGATCAGAAGGCGATCAGATTGGCATTGAGTGATATGATAATCCTCGATGAGCTTCCACACTTGTTTGTAGAGCGAGAGGTTTAGAAAACTTGTTGATTGAATGTCCTCAGTTCCAAATTTTGTCAAATAAAACAATAAGAACTATTGTTTGAAGCTCTTGAGCACAAAGATCGTCACAAGCCCTTTTTCAGGGAAAAAAAAAAGTTTTGATCACCATTTACTGATGTACTGTACACATATTTTATTTATGTTACTGCACACTATATTGGCAAAGAATGAATCTTGCATAATATCATTACTTTTTGCAAGATTGAGAGTCATAAGGTGCAAAGATTGGTGAATTGATTGTACAATCACTGAAGAAGTGGTGATTGACGATTATGCCTTGTTGAATTGTGTATGTGCTTTCTAAATTTGGTTGACAAGACAGGTAAGAGGAGATAGGTATGTTGATGAGAGGGCTCAGAGAAATAGTCAAGTGGATCAAAGCATCACCATTTAGATATTCTTGATTCTACGACTACGTGAATGTGCTCAAGAATAGGATATCTTGCAATAAATCCTTATGTTTAGATGTATTGACGCGCCAGAACTCGACTTATTATGTGATGTTAGAGTCGACTCAGGCATATGAGGAGGTTTTCAAGATATATGGGGGTAGTATGTATGTTACTCATACAAATGATTTGAATTAGAAAGATTACAATGATCACCCTATTGGACAGCCTGAAGTTGCAGATCGGGTCAATGTGAAAAAGATTATTAAGTATTTAATGTTTTATAAGGTTACTCTTCTTGTCTCCTACATCACACTTATCTTTTGCAGAGATGTGTGATATCTTTGGCCTTGTATTATAGCCATCGAAATTACTTCGTAGTCATCATTTAGCTCCTACTCATATATAAGGCTAAAGATCGAAACATATTTGATTGGAAAAAATGAGTCAAATGAGAAGATGAATCGCCTTCTTTACATCGTTGTTTTATTAGATCTTAGGCAAATGCACGAGAGATCACGTTTCATCTACATATTGAAGCTCGTTGACTTTCAATATGTTTGAAGCTTTAATTTGTGTTGAAAATTAGTTGAGGACTAGTGTAAGATGCGTAAGCGTGTACCTCAACAAGAATTACTTGAAGAATTTGAATTTGGTATGTTTTTTTCATATTTAGTTTAAAATTATTGTATTGTTTACTTGTATGTTGATTTATTTTGATAATTATTTGTTCTTTATTTGTTTGAAGTGTTAAGCAACATTGAGCTTGGACAAACAAAGATGACACAAACTTCTCAGAATCAAGTGGCTTGAGTTGATCGAGAGGCCGGTGAATTTGGTGGTCCTAGATTCTTAGACAGTTAGTTAGTCGTTTGAACTTTGAATTTTAGTTGTTTGAAATTGAGATTTTTTGAATTTTAAACTTTTTTAATGTTTGAATTTTGATTGTCGTTGCGCGTTAGTTGAGAGATGGATTGAAACTTTTGGCGTTGCTCGTTCGATTGGAATTTGGAAATTATACATTTAGAAATGTTGTTTGTTCAATACTTTCATTGATATTTAGATTGATTTGAGTCTTAGAATCATGGAATCGAAAAATCGAAAGTTGAAATAGGTAGATAACTGTAGGGGTGGACCGGTACAATATGCCAAAAAAAATTCATTATACCGTATACTATACCGTAAATTGCAGTATGAGATTTTTCATACCGTTGTCGTACCAAACTCTTCGGTATATTGAAGATCGGTATACCAAAAAATTCGATATGAACTTTTTCATACCGTTATCGTACCAATAGTACGGTATACCGTACCAAAATTCGGTATACCATATTAGACTGCATACCAAAATTATTGGTATGTTGTTTCATGTCTAAATTATCAAAATTATTAATGAATTTATATTTTGTAAGTTGTCATTAATTTTTTAATAATTATAATTTTTTTATATATATAATTTATCACTAATTATATATATATACATACATACATACATAATTTATTTCAATCGATATGGTATGCCGATTCACTATATACCGTTTTTTCAATATATATTGTGGTATCGGTATATAACGAAATACCGCGGTATGAGGAAAATTGATACCGTTATCGTACCGAAATTTACGGTATATCAAAAATTCGGTATTTTCAATATTTTTTCGATACGATAAGTGCGGTATACCGATTTTTCGGTATTTTGATCCACCTCTAGATAATTGCATATACAAAAGGGACATTTCAATTTTTTTAAAAAATGGGTAACCGAGTATCCAAATACCCGAATCCAGGTATTAGGATACTCAATATTGCAAGACGTGTCAGGAACATGTGTGTGTGGAATTTTAGGGCCGAATACCCGGCCAAAATTGAGTAGGGTACCCAACCCGCCCCGTTCGCCCACCTGTATTAATAGCAACTGATTCCTTTGCATTTCTCTTTAAATATACATATTCTACTAGAAAGCAATCTATACCCACAGATCATCAATACACCACATTGCAACCAAAGTTGTATATCAATTAAATAAAGCAGTTTCTAGTTAACTCTTCTTTTTAATGACACGATAACCTACAGTCGCTACTCGAGATGTGTACTATATGAAAAGAAGTAACATAAGGTAACGTTGTCACTCAGACTTCATGTTCATTGCAACTATTCTTATGGACATTTGCATCTCTCCCTTTTCTTTTTTTTGACTTGCATATCTCCCTTATCTTAAATGATAGCAATTGAGTTGGAGGGATATAGGACAAACCAAAATCAAAGCATCATAAAAGCAAACTTTTCTAAATGCTTCATTTCCGATATAATATAGTAGGGTCCATCACAAAACTTGAGCATGACTAAGGCCAGAAGTTAACAAGGGAATGGAATTGTTAAGCTATAACATTTATCACTAATTCCACAGTGCACTTTACAAAATTGTGTCGAAGCCTCCACTCTAGCACAAAAAGAGCAATTAAAATAAATTTCACATTGGATTTCTTTAATGATCAAGGCCATGGAAATAAAAAAAGATAAAGATCAATGTCCATGAAGGGAAGTTTAGAGCATTACCTTTTCATGCTGGTCAGTAGACTGTGAAAGATTGGACGCCCTCCCCCTCGATTAAATTGAAGATACAACAATGAGTTTCTAAATCAGCAGCAAAGCCACAAAAGACTGCGAGATAATCGAACTCAACTAAGCTGCAGCAGAAAAAAATAACATGGATTCACAATTCTTGAAGCCTAGGAATGCAAGAGGTAATTGTCTTTGTCTTAAGTTGTTAGACAAAGTGAAAATATAATTTCATTTTGAGTAATCAAATAGGAAAGCATAGTTCACAATGTAGAGCTAGTCGTCCGAAATAAAGGATAAGAAGTTATAATCTTCTTTTGCACCTGTTATCTGTGCAGAGAAAATAAATATCATATATAATGATTAATGAACAACGCAAACACTTTTTTTTTTTTTTTTTTGTAAGGAATGCAAACACTTTTTAACTAAATTCTTGTGTAGATTTCAATGTTGTTAGTCGAACTTATGAGAGATTTTCAACTGCAGATGCCTTCTCAATGCTGGTTAGCTATAAGTAGTAGAATCTTACAAACAATAAATTAACACGATTACACATAAGCATTTTGCAGAATAAAATTCATTCTAGAAATATCTTAAAGTTCAGCACATTTTTTTTAGAAAAATCTTTTGTATGTTTGGTTGTCCAGAAGCAAACATTTTCCTTCCTCCAGAATCCCCCTCCCAACAGATGAAGGGTAATAGATGACTGAAATGCAATGTATGGATATATGAAGGTCTTCAGATCAAAACAAACCTGCCTCAAAACTATGGACAACCATACATAAACCCTACTACATAAACAAATGAACAAATACTATCATGCAAGAGCCCAGGGATAAATTCTAACTGAAACAATGGAAATAATAAATAAAAACTATTCGTGCTGTTATTTCACCCGCCTAGAGTAGACCTTGATCGGAAGAAAATGATTGTTCTTTGTTTTCCAACACTAATTTCAGTTTTTCTCAAACGAATGGGATCTATATAAATAATAATAAAAAAAAAGATAGTTATATTCTCAAAAAAAAAAAAAAACCTTTCTCCTTACATATCCAAACATCAATATCATTTCCAAATCCTCAAAACACATTCACCCAGAAAATCTTCCTAAGGCATCAGAGAACACATCTAGATACCATTGTAAGAAAGATGTAGCCAGGTTTAACCCGTGAGACCTCCTCACTCCCACACTATAGATTTCAGCCATTCTTCCTCCATAAAGCCAACAACATCCAGTTATATGCAGATAATGTAGAGAGAACAAATATATTTAGATATTGCTATTTCATAAATTTATAGTGGATATTTTTAACTGCCAGGTAGTTTGTCCAAAATATCAAATGAGTAAAAACTAAATTAAAGTATACCATATGGCCAAAATATTAAATAATCTTAGCAGAACATGAAGTCCCAGAAAAAGATTTTTCCTTAGAATTAAGTGAATTAGCAAATTATAAATCTAGTTAAATCATCACCAGCTAAAAAATCGATGTGACATAAGACAGTTAACTTTAAAAGGACTTACCTAACTTCTAGGTCTAAGAGGCATCATGCTGTTAAAATCAATCCAGTGGGCAGCGATAAGCACTCAAGTCATAAGTCGCCAGCCTTCCTACTTCTAGTTCCCCAACGACGCTTCCGTGCTCTCCTCTTTCTCCCATCCTCCTTTGCCTTAGCTTTCTCTTTCAGGTCTCTTTCACCGCGCCTTTTGTACATCTTGAAAGTCATCTGACTCTCTGCAGCCATCTTCCTTACTTTTTCTGTGATCTCTGCCGCAATCTGTCTATTATAGAGCTTCCTTAGACCTTTCATGAGCTTAGCAAAGGTATCCGGCTGAGGCATCAACCCAGCATCCATCATATCCACACAGTAAGAGCAAGCATCCTTCACGTGCCCATTTGAAAAGAGTGCATGAATCCAAATTGTCCATGCGTTCACATTAAGCTCGCAGCCCTTAGCTATTATACAAGACCAGCTATCTTTAGCCAGTTGAAGCTTATCTGCCCTTAACAGAGGATTCAGCAAGTCCTTCAGTATACCATACTGTGGAGCAGCTAGAAGACCTCTCCCTACCATTTCACTGAAATAATCACAAGCTTCAACCAAACACCCTTGCTCAATAAGACCATTAATCATGATGATAAAGGTATCTACCCCTGGACTAATGCCGTCTTCTTCTAACTCATTCATCATTCTCCTGCTATCTTCAGTCTCTCCTAACTTGCACGACAAACGAATAGCTGTGTTATATATGCTTAAGTCAGGAAACACACCAATCTTCCGCATCTCCTTCATAAGTTCTAGACACTCCTCCAACTCTTCCTTCTTCTCATGAGCTAACATGAAATACAAATAAGTTGTTGAGTTAGGAGTATACCCTTTCTGCACCATAGAATCTAGAAGTTCGTAGCCTTTCTCAAGCTTACCCCACTTACAAAATCCACTTATCAAGGTAGTGTAAGTAACAAGATCAGCCTCACAACCATGGCGCTCCATATCTATAAATACTCTCACAGCCTCTTCCGTTTTCTCTCTAGCACAGAGTGCTTGAATCATGATGGTATATGAAGTTGCATTTGGATCACACCCATTCCTCCTCATCTCTTGCATGAGATGGAAAGCATCCAACATTTTACCTGCCACTGCATATCCATTAAGCAAATTGTTGTAAACAACAATATCAGGCTCAAAACCTGCTTCCCTCATTTTTACCAACACCACTTTTGCCTCCATCAACTTTCCTTCTTTACACCAACCATATAATAGTGATGTAAAATGTTTTATTGTTGGCGTAAATCGAATCCTCATATCTTCAAACAACAATGCAGCTTCCTTTACGCTGCCATTTTTACATAAAGCATCCAACAGACACCCAAAAACATATTCATCAGGCTCACACCCATATTTTGGCATCTCATCCAACACTTCAATGGCCTTTTTTACCATTCTCGCAGATGCAAATCTCCTCATCAGAACGACAAAAACCTCAGGTGATAAAAGGTGAGGGTTTTCTTTCCTCATCTCCTCTATAAGAGCCCAAACAGCCCCAAACTGCCTCATTTTGCTTAAAATCTTAATCATTGATTTATAGGCATCGTAACTATGCCTGTAACCGGGCTGTTTTGATGCCCACACAAAGAACCTGTATCCTAAATTCCCAGCATCACCACAGCGGCTAAGCACTCTTTCTACCAGTCCAGACCTCACTGAAACTCCGGATTCATGCAAAGCAAGTTCCAACTTTGGGACTCTAGAATGGAATTTTCTCAGAGTTCTATATACCTTCTCAACATCAGCAGAGAACTCATCGTGATCAGGTATTTGGCTTTCTCGAGAAAATTCAGTTTCGCTTGTAAGGTAAATAAAGCCTCGCCCTCTTTTTGGTTCATTCAACTTTCTAAAATTTCCATCTCCAGAAATAGGATTATCTGATTCAGGAGTAAAGTTGGGTTTTGATGGAAACTTTGAAGAATCCAGATGTGAATAAGTGGAAAAGAGCAGGGGATTTGATGACTTGTGAAATTCCAAATGAAATGAAGATTCTTTTCTAATAGCATTTTGCTTGCCGATAAATAAGCGGATATTAAGATTCAAGCATAGACCACATAACTTCTTTGAACTGACTCTCTGCATATTATGGCAGCAATTTAGCTCTCTTTTCAGTTACCACATTTCCTCTTGTTCCTATACCCTAAAGCCCAAAACAGGATATGTCATTAGCCTTCTCCAATATCAATCAATTCAAAGACAAGTTTTTGGTGATGTCTCTCCAATCTGACTCACTATCTAGATAATTATATTATATCATATCATATCAAATAGTCAGCCTTGTCCTGCAGACCTGCACAGGGTTTTTGAAATAGCATGAACTCCTGCACATAAAACTGGAGATATGAGAATAGCATGAGATATTTTGTGGACGGAAGGAGTATAACTTTAACTAAACGCGGGATGGTCACTGCAGTAAAGGAGAAAAGAAGAAGAATCAAGTATTGTTGTTTTTGCTTTCAAAAGGCATTTGATTATTACATTCGTGCTGCATAAAAAGTATAATCTCCTATTGTCATAGGTCAAAAGCAAAATAGAAACAACCATTACAATGAAATAAAAAATTAAAATTGCAGCTTTTAATTGATGCAAAATGCACAATAGAAATTAATGCACTTTTCAACTCTACAACCCTCTGCTAAAACTCAATTTATAACCTTCAGGTTCCAAGCCATTTTGCTATGTTCATAAGCTGGTTAGAATTTATCAACTAAAAACAAAAGGCTCAAGTGCCTCTTCTTTATGCGAACCAGAATCGCGACGCTGACCTAAGGTTAACTCCAACCGTATTTTGCAGTACCATATCAGCTCAACCATACCTCAAAACACGATGCATTTTGCGTTTGGGTCCTCTTTATCTACTGTTCCACTTTATCTATTTATGAAAATTACAGTTTCACTCTTATTTTTTATAATAAGAAGAAGATGCAGGATGATGTAGAAGAAAAAGGATCGGTGATGAATTTGTTTTGCAGAAGCTGCAGTAAGCAGAAAAAGAAACGGGTGTTGACAGGTGCTAAAACCAAAATCTCACGGAATTCGTATCCAAAACCGATAAAGATCAGTTAATTGGTTACCTAATTAACCAACTTGGTTAGTCGGGTACAGGAATAGCCGATCATTTACTTTTACACACATTCAGCACAGCAGCTATTGCAAACACACAATTCACAATTGATTCATTGAACAAAAGCAAGCTTAGTTTTTATTTCATGTTTGAACAAGAGCAAGTTTAGTTCTACTTAAGCATTTTCTCAAACAGTTGATCTACCAAGAATTATCAATCCTCATTCCTTACAATCTCAAATCACACAATTATGATTTCTGAAAGCAATATGGAATATGAAGCTAAATCAAGTATACTATTTAACAGCCAATATACGGAAAAACAACACCAAATGTCCAAATTCATTATCAACATTCAACAACGATTTCACAAGATAGAGATTATTTTCACAGGCCAAGTCACCAACCTCCAATCAAGTATTGGACAGTCTCGTGCAATCAATCAAACTTGAGTGAAGTGGAATCAAATCTTGAGCTCGGACTTCATCGGCCGTCAGGAACGAGCAGCCCCTCGAGTGGTCGTTGAGAAGCGGAGGCCGGAGGCTGGCGCGGCCGCGGCTGAATGGAGGAGTCTGAAACAGGGCTGAGGCTGCCACCTTTGGTAGTGGCTGAGGCGGTGCGCTGGTAGCTGAGGCTGAGGCTGAGGCAGCGCGAATCTACAGCGCAGAGAGAGGTAACGTCGAGGCAATGACTGAACGGAACGGCTAACGAGAGAGTGAGAGCGAGAAGAGAAAAAATGAAGGCAAAAATGATATATATACCCATTATAAAACATAAAACCTTTCGATAAAATAGATATGCAAATAATGAAACTCAATTTTTAGCTATTCATATGAAAAATAAATATTATAATAATTTTTTACAATTTCGATCCAAAATACCTTGTCAGCGCTCCTTCTCTCCCTCAACCACCGACATAATTGACACTAATTGTGTCAAGTGTACCTAATGAATGACACAATTGACACTAATTGTGTCATTTGTACCAACTGCTAGCGACTGCGCCTTTTCTCCCTCGCCCACTCCCGCTCACACCGCGTTGCTCAGCGGTCGCCAGAAAGTCAACGGTCGGGCCTCTCTCTGCGGTCGTGCTCTTTCTCTTGGCACAACTAGAACTAATTGTGCTAAGTGTATCTAATAAATGACACAATTGACACTAATTGTGTCATTTGTACCATCATAACTCGCGAGCCCAATCCAAACTGAAAGCCCAACCCGCAAGCGTAACCCTAAGCCAATTTGTCTAAAAAGGACAAAATCGCCCTATAACGTAAAAAAAAATGGTTAAAATTTGTATTTTTTAGATGAGTGGTCAAATATTGAATTTCATTGCTCAATATGGGTATCTCACAAGTTGGCTCAAACCTAGAAGGGTAAACATTTATTTTTGTCCTAGCTTTTTAACAAAAATATCTCAATTTAAGGATAAGTATATTCAAGTATTCATTGTTTCACAGTTTAGTTATTTGTGTTCCGATAAAAAAATTCTGGCATTTGAGTATTGATGTGTAATGCGAGAATTTCATATTCTCAACTTACATGACATATTTTATGGTGTGGTGAATGTACCACATAAGTTGTGAATGTAAAATTCTGGCATTCCACATCATTAGTTAGGTGCTGAAATTTATTTTCGGGACACAAATAACCAAACATCGAAATGAGGGGTGCTTGTATGCACTTAACCTTAAGTTGTGACATTTTTATTAAAATGTTAATACCATGGAACAAAATCGAATAATTACCTAATCTAAAGTACTCACTTTTACAAAATATATATAAATTATATTTTAGAACATTTTTATCCTTATATCAAAATTAATGTATTTTACACTAATATTAGAACATTGGTGCTCAACTGTTGAACTTGTAATTATCGAATATGTCGAGCGTTAGTAGATTCTTTTAGAATGTTCGACCACTAATGCTCGACTCGCAATAATCGAGCATTACTGTATTTCTCACAAATACAAAAATGTTCAACATATTTGACTCGCAGTGGCCGAGCATGTCGAGCTTTAGTGCATTTACCACTAATGTTCGACATGCTCGAGTTGCATTGGTCAAGCGTGTCGAGTAACGTTTGCGACTTCAGTAAAGTTTGTGATAAATGGTTAATGGTTGCTTTTATCCATTCTCAAGGACAAAATATTAATAATAATCAATGCTCGAAGTAATATATTGAGTTTGACATAACAAAGTTGTACTTAATTAGATCGCAAAAATCACGAATTTTGTTCGAAATGTTGGATCATTGCGAGTCGAGTATCTTGGGCATTAGTGAATTGTGATAAATACATCAATGCTCGACATGTTCAACTATTTCGAATCAAGCAATCGAACATTAGTAGTCGAGTATTTTTGAAAATATAGTAATGCTCAACATTTGTCGATTGTGAGTCGAGCATCAATGGTAGAGCATCAATGCAAACTACATTAATACTCAACATAGGGTGTCTTCTAGGTTTTTAATGACTTGCACTCAAATGTGGGAGTATTTGTTTATTCTGATCCCAAGTCCACTCAAGAACTCCAAAAAAAAATGTTCATCAAAGATCAAGAGTGCTTTGGTGCATGACTTGCAGTTGTGTTCCAAGCGTGTAGCTTTTGAACATCAGTGATTATTTTTTGGATGTTGCTTTTCTGAGTAAACCAGTTTAGCTCACACTTGGATGGGACTTGATATTGATTCTTTGTAATTACAATTTGTTTGAAATCTCACTCAAATATTGGAAAACCATACTAGGAATCTACGACAGTAAACACCGTATGTTTAGTTTAAGTACAAATCAAGTTTACACAGAAGGCAGCTGCGATACTTAACAAGGAAGCAACCATCACAGATTAATCCTCACAATGACCTGCGTCTATAAATGGTAGAAATAATAGTAGTTACAGTTCAAAAGGGATCTATCTCAAGCAGCAACTGTGTTAACTCTGAAAGCATCCATAATCTCACGCAACTCATTTTCTTCTTCTACAAACGACTTCTCCGGCGTCTGCAATCTTAGCTCGTACAGTCGGTTGTTCTCAACCCCAAGTACTGAAAGATAACGACGGTCCCACTCCAGGCGTGCCACTCGGTCCTCAGGCATGACAGCCAATTCATTGTTGTTCGCGTATGACTTTATGTTCACCTAGTTACACCAGCAACGCTACCAAAGTCAGTCAAACGAGAAGAAAATAAGGGTAAAGAGTTGTTAGAACTTCACATTGCATTGAAATATTGGTATAGAGATCTTACTTCAACTTCATAGTATAGCCTTCCATCGCTAGCTACTTTTGACGAGGTAGAAAGAATACGTGATTCACGCCTCACACCAAGTCTCGTGGACATGAACTCGGTCAAATATTGTCTCAGTACTTTCTTCCCTGCTTCTTCCGGTGAACCTAAATCTTTCACGCTTTTGTACTTTGATGATGAAGGTGAAGATATGTTCACTGATATGTTCTCATCAAGAACAAAAGGGTCCCTGAAGAATATATCGGCACCAGCACCACGGACTTGAATCCAATTCGGAGGGTACTTCAATGTGTAGCCATCAAACTGATCTATATATTCCCTGAATGCAATAGATTGTGCAAAAGCATTATCGCACGTGCCAGCTTGAGAATAGATGAAACCTGATAGAATCAATGCCATTGCTTTCCGCCTTGGAACTGCAAAATCTTTACTAGTCTGTGTCTTCTCAGAAGCCAGGCAATAAATAATGTCATGACTAGACTAAAACGATATCACTCCATCACAGAAATAAGCTTATTATATAACAAATCGTGAAAAGGAAAGAACTCAATCTTATCATGATCAAGGACATGAAAAGTCATAGTTGATTTAATTTCTGACCTACAATCCTCCCCATACAAGATAATATGGGCAATAACATCAACACTAGGATTTTATAAATGGACGGGCGAAATTACATTTTTGTATTTAGAAATAAGTTTGGACGGACGAAATTACTTTTTTGTATATAAAAAGTGAGGAAAATACAAATACAATCTAAATATAATAATAACCAAAAAATTGCCCAGCAATCACCAAGGCATGTCTGGCCTTTGCTCCGCCCCTGAACACCAAGATTTCATACAAAAACTAGCACTATGTATGTTAGTAGTTTATCAGGCAACCTTACCAATCTAAGAAGAAGGGAAAAAAAAAAGAAAAAAAATGTGTCAAATAGATCAGAACCATGAAGAAAAAAGGCACGAGAGAACAACCAAAAACATAAGGTTTAGCAATATAATACTGTTATTAGATGTCAAGCAACGAATTAGCCAACTCATAGAACAATTTCTGAAAGAATGCTTTCCATAAGATTGTTTCCAAAGTTTAGAAAGACAAAAGTAGACGCAAATTTCTCAAGATATAAAGCACAATCTAACATAGACATTATACAGAAAGAGGACTCATGTTGCTTAACAAGTACCAAAAATTTGCTTAAGATCACAATCTAAAATGAATAAGATCACATTCCAGAAAGCGCGGGAGTCCATACACCATTCTACTATAGAATGCATATTTGAAGCTCTAATTTGTTGCCAGCATTCTGTGATGTGCACACTTGAGAATATTCAGAATGACAACCGGCTTGCTTCCACGTTAGTATCCCTAACAACTTAGTTCTAGGTCACCTACTCATCACTTTAAATGATAAGAGAACTAGAAACTCAATTTTGTAGCCTATGGTATAGTGAGAAAATTAGAAACTACTTATAACTAATCTCGTGTTGGATTCTACTAATTTCCCACAACAAACGAATGGGGCATTCCATAGCAATTTGAAAAAATTTAAACATTATAATCCAACTACTAATTAGTTAACAACGACTATATATGAAAATGTGGATTCGAACTGATTGAAATAACAATGAATCTAAAATTCATCAAAGTCACTGAAAAATCATTAAAAAAATATGGATATAAAATCCCGAACAATAAACAACCACCACAGGGATTAGCTACTACCACCAACTTCAAATCCTTTAACATAGGTGAATTAGAACTCGCCATCATCTTATAGTCCTACAACAGAGCTTTACACTAACAGGGGATTCTACATTTTTTACAATGTTATACAAATTCAGCCACTTAATAAATCAATCAAATAAAATTGAAACGGTCACATAGCTACATGGATTTGCACCGTTTAATCAAGCATCAGCTCACCTTTTGGAGGGGAAAAAAGGTGGAGGGCAAAGAAGAGAGCTCTTTGGAAGCTGAAGTGAGGCCTCCGGCGGCAAACCTCTCTTTATACGACGCACTTCCAGAACCGACAGCAGCCGGCGGAGCCACTGAAGATACGATCATTTGAAGACTCATGAGATCTGAAAACGGAATGAAAGAGGGGTTTAGTTGGGTTTATCGAGAAACAACACAAAGAATTGAAATATGAGGCTACCCTACTGATACAATTTTTTGGTCCAGATAATTCGTTTTCGAGCCCATCATATCATATCTATATCAACAACATCTACATATATAATATCTATATATTTGGATTTAAGAAAAACATACTCTCTAATATCTATTCTATAACATAGATAAAAGCTGAATAGTTGGAAGAAATCCTATCACAATTTCCACCCACAGTTTTGCTGTTGTATCTCAACTCTTCTTAATACTTGCTGACAATATTTTACTCTTATTGAGCATGTTGAACAGCCGAATTGGTAACAGCATAAACTAGTATTTTCAATTCCAAGATCAATTTGAAATTAAAATACTGGGTTGTCGATAAATAACTTAGTTAAGAGCAGAGAGAGAAGGGCGTACTCGGCGGTGGTCGAAGAGGAAGTGTTTGAGAAGAAGAATTAGAAGATGGCAGGAATGAAAAAAGAAAGAGAAGGAGAGGTTGCAGACAGTAGTAGATGATGAGGGAGAAAAGAAGAACAAGAGGATTGGGCCTTACTTGGCTGTCTATAAATTTTAAACTTGGCTCTAAATAGATAAGTATTGGGCCTCTCATAATTAAACTTGGCTGCCTATAAATTTTAAATAAATTAACTTAATTAAACAAGAAAATGCCACATCAACTTCCCTACCGTTAAGGACCGTGTTTGGAAAAAACTGTGGCTAACAAAAGATGGCCTAAAACCATCTCCTTCTCATGGGCACAACAACAACCTCGACATAGATGCCATGACAAGTTCTAGAAGATCATCACATGCATGACAACACTCAAAACAAAGAATAAACTGTGTATGATAAACAATATTGGCTCAAATTCTCACAGGCTTATTCAACGTCAAAAGTTAAAGCTAAAATCACTTATTCATCATGCAAATTAATTCAAATTATGCTCAAATCATAAAAATAAAATAAAATGGAAATCACCAATTTTCAAAAGAAATCATCATAGGCATCTCACGAGAAATCTAATTGAGCAATAATAAACTCAAAAATCAATCACACACCACTAACCATGATAAAACAATAAATCCAGCAAAAATGATAAAAGTGATAGACATATCTAATCTCACCCCCTCCCCAAACTTATCACAGAACATAAGTTCGAAAATAAGTTTGAAGGGATGAAGATATGTGTGTCACAACTCACAGAAAAACATACTCCATAGTGGTGATATGGACGAAGCTCAAAATTAGCATCTTCCAAGCTCAGCTGCGATCTCTTCAAAAGAACCAAAACAAAGAAAATAAAAGTAACAAAAAGAAACCAAAAAAAGAAGAAAAAAATAAAGAAAAATAAAACAACGAAAATGGTTGAGTAAAAACGTCAAGGGAGCGCTCGCAGGAGAGCGCGCAGTGGGATGATCGAAGTTTGAGATGACAGATGGGAGATTCAGGCCGGAGCGGTCGGATAATCCGACCTGCGTCATCGAAAAACGGCGAAGGGCGGGCTAGGGTTTCGGGGAGGAAGCGAGGGAGTGCTTCATCATCTTATCTAAGAATCCTCATAAGACTTTTCTTAATGAGACCCATTTTAATGAGATATAAACCAAGAAAAAATAGCTTAAATGATTGAAATAATCAAGGGCCTTGGAATATCTCATAGTTTCAATCCATTCAAATAAACAAGGGAGCAATCTTACTATTTCTATGTATCAAAACTAATTCTTAAAAGTAATTGGCTCTAAAAGTAGGGCTGCAAATAAAGAGAGCTACTCGCAAGCTACTTGAGACTTGACTAAAAAAAGCTCGTTTGGAGCCTGATTCGATAGTAAACAAGTAGAGCTCGAGCCTGGTAGCACTCGACTCGTTAAGCTCGTGAACATATTCAAATTCGATTGTCCGCGAGTGGTGCGTTGTTTTACACCAAAAATATCCGACAGTCAGCCGGTACTGCAAGCAAAATCGTCTCCTAAGGGATTAGTGATAATTCTCCTAAAATTCAACCTGAAAAGTAACTTAACAAACAAAATTAATGGATTAAATTGAGAAAATACTAAATCTAAAAATAAATAAATAAAATCCAAAAGAATTGCAATGGTTCTAATCCTAAATAAATAAATAGAAAGTTTCAACAATTAATAAAGAATTTCAGCAATCAATTAAGTCCACCCTAAATTAATTATTTCAATCATTGATGCAAATATAAGTTTAATTCATGCAAGTAAGCCAGTTATAATCGCCGAAGACACTTCTGATGTGATCTTATTTCTCCTTAAGTATTCGGTAACCAGGAAGACGGTTCACTAATTATTACCCTAATTGACTGACAACCTTAAGAGACGCACTATAGATTTAGTGATTTGGCGACATTAATATCTAGAGAAACACGATTCAATACCAATAAACTCTGAAGCATAATTATTGAATTAAGATTGCATTTTCCTTAACCCTGATGTGTCAATTTACCAATAATCAAACCTGAACCATGAATACGTATGACCGATTTAATTGACTGTGTAATTAATTATAACCCACTAAATATTGCGTACTATCTAATGAATTAAAATAATTAATAACGATAAACGTGAAGAATTACATATGCAAGCATAAAATAAAGTATAAGAACAAATTAAATTTTATAAAATAATCTTGCTAGTGCTTCCTTAATCGTTGCTGGAATAAATAAAATTAGCTAGAACAAATAATAAAATAAATAAATAAAAATAAAGGATAAATTGCGAGAAAGAATAAAGAAAAGAAAAGGTTGAACAAAATTGTTGAATGATGCGTCTCCAGACTCCAGATTTCTCCTCCAAAGTGTGCGTATGATCTGCGTAGGGCTGGAAAAATATACCGAAAATTCGGTATACCGGCCATACCGTACCGTAAAATACCGAATTTAAGGTATACCGATTTTTTTGGTAAGGTATGATACCGTACCGAAGATTTACGGTAAGGTAAAGGTATGAATTTTCCAGATACCGGGGTATACCGGTGTATACCGATACCGCGGTATATACCGAAAAAATCAATAAATATCGTATTAAAGGTATATACCGGAACACGGTATGATACCGTATTACTGGTATACCGAATATTACTGTATATACCGGTGATGCGGTATCATACCTTATTCCGGTATACCTTAATATTCAGTATATACCGGTAATAAGGTACAATACCTTATTCTGATATACCGCAGTTGTCCGTATATATTGGTATACCGAAAATCGCGGTATATATCATATCAAAATCTATAGTTTTAAAATATATAATATATATTTTTATGTTTATATTTTTAAAAGTATTTATAAATTTTATAAAATGATGTATATAATCTATATTATGTGAATATATACAATTGTACATGAATTTATAAATATCATCAAATGATACAAAAACAAATAAAATACAGTATATAGTATAAGTGATACAATAAAATAAAATTATTTATTTTGATATTATAGTATAGTTATAATATATAACTAAAATTATTGTTTTACAATAGATTGTACATCTAACTTATAATAGTTACATATATAATAGCATAGTTATAATATTAGGATTATATTATAAATAATACTACGTCTAACATATAAATTATATGTAACTTATAACATCTATATAATTTACTATATATTACATGAATGCATACAAGTATGCGAATATAAATATCATCAAATGATATAAAAGTGAATAAGTATGTAAGTTATATCAATATACTGTGTTATGATATCAATATAAATAATTTATACTATATTAAATTATATAACTTACATACTATATTATATTTTATTCACTTTTATATCATTTGATGATATTTATATTCGCATACTTGTATGCATTCATGTAATATATAGTAAATTATATAAATGTTATAAGTTACATATAGTTTATGATTTAATATAATTGAATTATTTATATTGATATTGTAACACAATTATAATATAATATTTGAATTTGCTTTTGTTGAAGTTTAATTGATGAGACTTGAGATGTAGACAATGTTAATTATTTTGTGTAGTATATGAATAATTTTCTTAAACAAATTACATCTAACTTACAACATTAATACAACTTATTATATAATATATGAACATGTAAGTACGAGATTATAGATATAATCAAATAATATAAGTATCTTATAATTATATGATAGTGTTGTTTATATTAATATATATATATATATATATATATATATATTAATAACATAGTTTTATTATCATAATCATGTGATGTGAGTTACATAGTTATATTGTATAGTATATATAATTATGATTATTTTTCTAAACTAAATTATACCCAACTTATAACATAAATATAATTTATGAATATATAAGTATGAGACTATAAATATGATAAAATTATATACTTCCATGAGTTATACAATTTGATATAACTATTATGTCATTATTATATTTGTTAAATATTATTCATTATCTAAACATATTTTAAATAAATAAGTTATCAATTTTTTACCGTATTAAATTTTTTCGATTTCGGTAATACCGATTATTTTGGTATACCGTTAAAGTGCGGTATACCGTGAAAGTACGGTATACCGAAATAAAGGTACGGTAAAGGTTTTGTATATTCTCCATACCGTACTTAAGGTATACCGTATGTAAAGGTAAGGTAAAGGTATGAATTTTCTCCATACCTGAGGTAAAGGTAAGGTATAAGGTATGGTCGATTTAATAGGGTATACCGTACCGTGCCACCCCTAGATCTGCGTGTAATTTAATCACATTTATATATATCCTAAAAATTAATATAAAATTGTGTGTGCGTTGGCCAAGCGGTAAGGGGATAATGTCTAATGCCAAAGATCTTGAATTCGAATCCCTTATGACCTGACCTTTAATTTTCTTTATTTAATATTATTAATTTATCAAAAATATATATATATATATATATATATATATATATATATATAACCTAATTCTAATACCAAAACTAAAAGAAAATGGCGCACGAGCCTTAAGCTATGATGCACGGATTCTTAAAAAATTAGCATGTACGGCGAATCGGATTCTTTTAGGGTGCGATTCTCTCGGATTCTCGTCGGATTCGCACCCGATTCACCACGTGGCGTATCTTTTAAAATAATTTATACAAATAAACCGAATTCGCAAATTCCATAGGCGAAATTCACGTATCTCGTGTACGAAAGGCCTACACAAGGTTATTTTGATAATTTTATTTTCAATTATGACTTATATATTGGACTAATAATATTTGAATCGTTATATTGTTGCTCAATCAACTTATATAATTGAAAATGCTTAACTTTTGGGTAAAATAAAATGTAAAATACATATAATTAATTTAAGAAAAATTAAATTGTATATATTTTATAAGTATTATATATCATAAAATTTTAATAATTAGATGTATCCTTACCGAATCACACCCTATAATTTTTAAAAACCCGTATCCCCGTACTCGTATCGTATCGCCCCCGCATCCGCACCCCCGTACCTATGCAACATAGGCCTTAAGCAATAAATAAGCCCATACTAAAAGTCAAAGTGTGCCCACTAAGAAAAGTCAAAAGGGTTCAGCTACTCAATCTCTCGCCAATTCAGCAAAAATCACAAGTCAGTTCGAATTTGTTGGACGATATGGGCATCATGCTTAGCATCACGTAGCACATTTTTTTCTTCACAACTCAGGACTTCAAAACTCTTCTCAAAATCAAACATTTTCTCAAAAACCTATCAAAACTCATTAGAAATTTCATTAGATTTGAAATCATACCAATCAAGCAAAGAATTTACACTGAAACACCCAAAATATATGCGTATAAATACACCTAATCAGTGAGCTTGTTCAAGAACCTTCAATTGAGTTAGTGGGCTAGCCTTAAACGAATCGAGCTCGAGCTCAAGTAACACATTAATCAAGAATTTTTTTTTTAATTTTTAAAGAGTTTGAGCTCGAACATCTGAGCCGAGCTCGAGCACAAGTAACATATTAATCAAGAAGTTTCTTCTAGATTTCTAACGAGTTCGAGCTCGAACATCAAGTATACGAATATCTAATAATCCAAACTTGAGCTCAAGTTCGAATTCAATATTATCGAGTATCACACGAGCTGAGCTTGAACCGAGCTCGAGTTCGGTAAGCGGGTGACGAGCCAATCTCGAGCTCAAGTTGAAATTCAACATTATCGAGTATCACACGAACCAAGCTCGAATTCGGTAAGTCGGTGATGAGCCGAGTTCGAACATCCAAATATTTGAACGAGCCGAGCTCGAACATACTAGTATTCGGCTCGACTCGTTTACAACCCTACTTAAAAGATGTTCCTATAACAAAAAATTGTGATTAAGAATTTTCCTACAAAGTACTGTGATCTAGAATTGTAAGAAAGATTAGCTCCACCGATTGCGTATGCTCGATAAGAAGTTGGGTTAGAAATAACCCTTTCCATGTAAACTTAAATATTCCATTTGTCCACAAAAAATAGTCTCATAAGGAGATGACACGAGTTTTAATAAAAATAGTTAATGTATTGTGAGTGGAGAAGAAGTCTCACTTAAAAATAGTGTTAATAATGATAATTAGCTGTACTGTGAGTGGAGAAAGGAGTATAGCATGTGATAGAAAGTTTTATAAAATAAAAAGTGACTAATTTTCATGGACGAATGACAAAAATTAACTATTTTTTAATGAACAGATGAAGTATTTCCGATCTAATTCTCCCTACAATAAGAGCATCCACAACGCTAGGGAGGGGGTGCCGCCTCGATGCAGAATGCCGCGAATGTGCGCGCTCTGGTTTGCCCCGGGCTCAGCTAGACATAATGCATCGTGCCGGCTTGGTAGGAGTGAAAAGGTGATCGCCTGCATTCAACGCGCGAAAATTAAAAGAGAAAATAGCAATAGTGGAGCCTTTGCAGGTGTAGGAGAAAGAGAGAGGAGAGATGGAGCAATTGTAGGAAAAAAAAATGGGGAAGAAGAAGGAGAAAAAGAAAAAGAGGAGACCATGTGGGGCGGCGGGGGATGAGATCCAGTGTCCCATAATTTTATGTGTGCCACTGTATTCCATTCTTATATCTATTATTTTAAAAATATTTTTTATAAAAATAAAATTTATTATGATACTATGAATTATATTTAATTTTTATTTTAAAAAATTAATTTTTTTAAAAAGTATATACCATGACTTTGAATTTATCAACCTATTATTAACTAATAAAAGTGAAATTAAATGATAAAAAATAATTATATACCCTAGATTGATGGAATAAACCCTAGTTAATAATCACAAAATTAAACAAAAGCATATAAAGTTGAAATTGAAGAAAAAATATATAAGAAAATAAATAAAATTGAAAGTGGGACACAATTGAATTTTAATTTTGAAAAATAAAAATAGAATAAAATTAAAATAGAGATTTTTTTATATAAATTAATAATATTAAATAAAAAAATTTAAAGACCGCGTCACAGGAGACTTGAACCCAAAAACTTTGACTTTTAAAATAGAGATTATAGCAAATGAGATACTGGATCTCCCACTATTTTGTGTGTACCACTGTGTACAACTCTTAATTTATCTATTGTATAATTGTTTTTTATAAAAATAAAAAAATATTATTATATTATGAACTCTAATTAATATTTATAACTGAAAATTGAAATTTTAAAAAATTATATACCCTAACTTTGAATTAATGTACCCAAATAATTAATTATTAATTCACATAAATATAAAAAAATAATTATAAACCCTAATTGGATGAGTGAACCCTTGTTAATTATCTTTTTATAATATTAAAGCATAATAAATTAAAATTGAATAAAATATAATTAAAAATTATAATAAATTAAGAGCGGCACACGATGATACACATAAAATAGTGGAACAAAGGATCCCATATGAGATTATAGTGCCTCTTTACAGAGTCTTTCAACTGTAGATGCTCTAAACTCTCGTGTTCCTTGATTTTGAGATTTGCTAGGAATGTCTGCAACTTAGTAAAGATTGGGCTGGAGTATTTCCAACTCCTAAAATATTAAAGGCCCAACAAATTCTCGAAAAGGGTAATTTTATATATAGTCCTTTTTTTTACTCACTATATCCTCTCATTTCAAAATATATATACATATTAACAAATATACTTTTGTACCCCTACCGCCCCAAATTAATTTTTTATATATCAATATAGCCAAAAATATTTAACAAATTAATAAAACCCCCAAATCATCTTCCCGTCAAGTTTCGGTAAACAAAAATATGTGTTAAAGTTATTAATATTTATAATTATCAAACGAACATTTATTCAAAATGTATAAAAAGCAAAGCAAAAACGTCAATCATTTTGTGTTATGGTGGAAAGTGGAAACTTTCCTTTCTTTCTTGACTTTTATTTTTCAATATGCAGTGTGTGTGGCAGCTTTGAGGTGTGGTTTAACGGAATTTTTTCAACAACATTAGCTTGATAATGTAGGGTTTGTTGTTTTAGGTTAAAATGTTAACTTAAGTTGTTTATATTTTCTCTACTTGCATAATATAGTTAATCGCCCTCTCATATGGCTAATGTTGCAAAACTTTATACAGTCAAAATGTTAAGCCTCATGCGGATTGCCCTGTAATAATCGAATCGAATCGAACTAACCCGAATCAAAACTTACAAAATCTTGTATAAAAGATTACATCAAGTGCTCGGGAACACATCCGTCCACGCACAATCGAGCGCAGAAACGTCGGAGGCGACTTGAGGGGTCGTAGGGGGGAGTGAGTTTATAGGAACTAAGGAACTCAAACTCCCAACTCGATCCTTGTCGTGATCGTGGCATGCAGCCACTCTCCAATCGGAGATGTGACGAGCGGAGAGGGCGGCGGCGTCTCTTTTCCGCCGAGCGATCTCCCCCGGGAGAAGGCTGTCGCTCTCCATGATCCGCTCCACATCATACTGCGATATATCAAAGTTGGTCACCGCGTTTGCACCCCTGAATTTGATGGCAGCCACATCATATGCCTCAGCAGCTTCTTCTTGGGTGCCTGAAATCAAATCGTCACTCCACTTTTTATTACAATACCACATAACAACTACTCCCTACTTCTCAAATTTCTTTAAACTCACTAAATGTTCCAAGATAAAGATCTTTGTTTCCTGCAACTCTCCCAATCCGAGCTTGCCAACGCCCGTGCTGATGATGTCTGCTAACAACAATATAATGCAGGCTAAGATTTCTACATAATACTACTATAAATTTTAAATAAACAAATTAATATTGTTGATATAAGCAATTGATTATCTAGACCTTGTCACTCCTCTGTATATGGAAGCGCCCCTAGAGAAACCACTGCTCCTCCTACAAAATCAAGTTTAAAAAAAAATAAATTAAAAAAGCCTAAAATAATGGGATGAGCATTCTTTAAATTTTGAAGAAAGTGGGTGTGAAGATCACCTTCTTAAATGAGCAACGTATTCTTGTCTGCTCATGTTCTTCATATCTTGGACTTCTTGTTGATAATTTTCCAACTGCATTGACTTAAATATGCTTAATTTCTAATTTCTATGACATTTGCAAAAAATAAATGCTAATTGGAATAAATTGGCCAGAAAATCACACCGGAAAATTGATATGTGTGGAAGGCCCCCAATACTTGATTGCTGCAAGATCATAAGCCCTCGCCGCCTTCTCTTCCACGTCATAACCCCCTAAAATGTAGATTCTAATTATATCAATGTGTGTAGCAACACAAGTGTAATATAAAGGTTGAAAACAGGAATTTATAATAGGAATTACCTAGATAAACTGCAAGTGCATTCATGTTATTAGCCCCACAAAAAAAGGAAGCAAGGTTTAGTAAGAGCATGATGTTAATAATAAAGATTAGTGCAAGAAAAATAATTAACAAACCTTGTCTTCCCTTCCTGCTCTGCCCTTCTTTCTTACAAGTGTTATCCCATAAATGAGCTTCATATCTACCTGTCCATCGATGCCTAATACAAAAATGCAGCATGTTACACTCAAATCTTGAAAAACAAACATAATGTAGCAAGAAAAATATGCAACCTTGTGACTCCTCTGTACTGAGAGGTCCTTTGGCCGAAGGTGTCGATGGACTTCCGATGGAGAATCTGCTTCTGATGAGGCTTCTCAAGCACCCTTTTCTTGCTCTCAAGGGCAATGCAGTTTGCAACATTGGCTGGGATTTGGTCGGAAGCGGCGGCGCTAGCAATGGGGCTCATCGACAAGCTTAGTGTGTGCAGATCGCCGTACACATTTCTTGAATCCCAGCTGGCTGCCATTGCTGGGAGCTCCAGATTGTGAGTTTGTTGATGTTGGCTGAGGAAATCTTGGCCGTTGATTGCATGATTTTGAGGGTACATTGTATGTAAACTCAGAGCCATTCCTTGTCTGTCACACCCTTGATAGTTATGGGTCCCCATTGTTGTGAAATCCATACCTTCTTCACGGTAAAAGTTATTCAAATTAAACCACAGTATATTCCACAAATTCTACCTCAAAAAAAAACACACACACACACAGTATGTATATATGGAAGTGAATATTAGAAACCTTGTGGTTGAGGCCTATTGATGGCTTCCATTGGGCACAATGATCCATCTTGTTTAAGTGGCATTATAGAATTGAAGCAAGAATTGTCACTTCCACCGCCGTAGTAAGTGATTCCGGGGAAGCTGAAGCTAGACGAGAAGGTTAGCGGGAGGGCGTCGGCGGCGGTGCGCGGCGGAGGTTGGTGGTTGTAGGCTGAGCCATCCATGGTGGAAGAGAGAGAGAAGCCCAACCAATTGTTATCTTGGTTGCTGTTATTTTCGTTACTCATGGCCTTCATTTTTGTTTTTGTTTTTTTGACTATGGAACTGTTTACTCAATGATGCAAAATGTCAAAAGCAAGATATTGTAGGAGTGAAAAAAAAGAATTTGTGGGTGAATGAAGGAAAGCAAGTCAATGATTGGGCACAAGTAAAATAATCATGGCTCCCTTTGTTTCAATTCCCTCCAGTTTGAAACGAGTACATGTTTAGTTTGTTTTGTAGCTACAAACTTACGTTGAAACGAAATGGAGAGTAGAATCTTGCCAAAGCAAAGCAATGCACTTTGTTTTGCTTTTGTACAAGGCCCTTAAAACTTAACAAAAAGAATGAGCAATATTTCATTTCATAGGGATCTGCGCCTGAGAAAATACACCAGCTTCTCCTTTTGCTTTTCCTCCTCTCCACCTCTCCTTTTCATTTTACCCTTTCTATTCGCATAAATCCGTAGGAGTTGCAGTGTGTGTGTATACTTCAACGCCTACTTTTTTGGCCTCAAGCTTACCAATTAATTACGGCTGCAATTTTGCCAAGTTGAGAACATCAGTTTCTGCAGAATAACAGCTCCTTGTTACCTTGAAAAACCGCTTGTTAATTCAACGTAACATAACATCCACTCAGTCCTATGCAATACAATACTGTGACTCCTTCTCCTCTCTCTCTCTCTCTCTCTCCATGATTCTCCACAAGAGGCTGTCCAATAATTAATACGATTTGACGCATCGAAAAAAATGGGTGATCTTAACGCGCATCATATGCCATTCATTTCATCGTATAAATGTTCGTTCTATATGATTAATGATTATGCTGAAATGAGCTTGTCCCACTGCCACTAACTAGATTCATTATTGTCCCTTTTGTTATGCTTAAATAATCGACTTATGTCTCACTAATCATACGACAAAACGGTTTGTCATATGTTTTTTTAATACTTCATTTTCAAATAAATCTAGATGCATTAGCAGCAAAATTCATATTCAGTTCAAACTCATCAACATTTTTTAAAAAAATATTTATTACACTCACTATAGCCCTTTAGGTGACTCTAAACCCTGACTTATTTGATGGGGAAGGAGCATCTTATCAACAGAAGATTGTGCTTTGTCGTCAATTCAAATTCATCAATATTTTTTTCTTTCGCTTGAAAATTTCAGTCCTAAATCTAAACTTTCGATTTGCAGACAAGCCCGTTGAGTCAAGAAGTTTACAAATTTATGGTACAAATCGGGATCAATTTTTTATTTTATTTTTACTTGAAACTAGTGTACCTCCCGCACGATGTGCGGTGATTATAGTTTAAATTTGTATATGATGAACGTATATTTTATAATTACTAATTTAAATTAATAAAATTAAAATTTGATACAAAATTTGTCTCTGCAAAGTGATCCAATTTTCTAATATAAGCATGTAATTTATATAAAACTATACTACGTTCGTCCACCAAAAATATACAACGAAATTAGTCTCTGCAAAGTGATCCAATTTTCTAATATAAGCATGTAATTTATATAAAACTATACTACGTTCGTCCAACAAAAATATACAACAATTACTCGATTTAACGTCCACTAAAAATATATAGCTTTCTTTAATTTTTTTAAATAATATTTATAAATTTATAATAATAACAAATAAGAAAATACAAACACATATATAGATTCAAAAAAATTAGTGAGATAAATCTAGATAGTTTTTTAATATCAATAATCACAAAATATTGAAACTTGTTTTAATACACATCAAAATAATTATTCTGATTTTAAAAAACACGCATTAGAATGATCTGAAAGTCGGGCTTCCCAGCTTGGCTTTCGGATATTGCTCGTCGTGATTTAATATAAGTTTTTTTCCCTTCAAAAAAAAATATTTTATTTAATAAAAATAATTCTGAACAAATCAGTGGTGCATTAAAATGGTCCATTGTAAAATAAATCTTGAATTTATACTTATTTTGCATATTCTACCTCAATTTTAAACCTTTGCGAATAAAAATTAAATTCTTATAATTTTTGCTTTAGGTATTTCCCAGTACAAAACTAAAATATATAGTACCCTTTATTGTCAGTTTTTCTGCTTAATTTCACACTAAACAACGTCGAAACACTCATTCTCTATTGGATCTTAATCAATTGTGGTATTCGCGTCATCTTTTCGATCATCATAAAAATAAAAGTTCAATTATTTAACGTTAATTTTTAAATAGTCAATTATATTAGTATTTCTAATATTAAATTTGTTGAGTTTATTTAGATATAATAATCAATTTTGTTATTAAAAAAAATGGCGGCCCTAAAAACACAATTTGATTAAAAAAAAACTTGTATCTTAATTAAATAAAAATAATAATCACTTCCAATTGATTTACAAAATTTTGTGATTTATAAAAAGAGTTAGTTATATCATTAAGAAAGAAAAATAAAATAAAAATAAGGGTAAATATCATATTAAACCTTAAATTATACCCGCTTTATCAAAAATACCCTGAAACTTTTGAAATGCTCTCTAAACCCTCAAACTATCAGGATTTTATCAAATATATCCCGCATCTCTTTTCCGGCCACCAGAAATGTGACGTGGCTCGCCGGATGCCACAGTGTAATTTAAAACCTATTTTTTTTAATACATGTCATTTTTTTATTCTTTTTTTTTTAGTCAAAATCGGGCCAATCAAGGAAATAAGTCTCCTCACTTCAAATCAGCGTCGCCTCCCTCTTGGAAATCCGGCGATCCGACGCCTCCGTCCCATCGGTGGCTCTTCGCCCCCTCCCTTCTCGCCAGACTCTCTCCCTCTCTTCCTTTCTCTCTCCATCTTCATCTTCTTTATAGATCTCTTATAATTCAGCGGTGCACCAAATCGAGCCCTAGCTTTCCCCTTAAATCACAGGCCGTAGCCGCCCTGAAATTGGCAGGGTAGTGCTCGACGTTCCACCTTAAACGAGCCCTAGCTCTCCGCCGACTCAGGCGGAAATCGCCGATCCTCATCCTCCTTCTCCAGTGGTATAGGCCGCAACCTCTGCAACTTCCCATCAGCTCTGCTCTCTCTCCCTGTGTTCTTCCGGCGGACAACAAGCCTGAGGCTGCCACTTTCTTGCCGTCTTGGTGCCATCGTCGGAGGCTTCTTTGCCTCGAAGACCAGGGCAGACGACGGCGGGGGTTCGCTGCTGCTTGATATACAAGCGGCGGCGACTGAAATTGTGGGCTCGCCTGCTGCAGTCACCGAGAATTGAGGGCGAGGCGACAGCGGCGGCCAGTCGCTGCTGTCAGCCGGACGTTTGAGAAGGCGGTGGCTGTGCGCGTGTAGGGTGAAAAAGGGAAGATGGAGATAGATAGAGGGTGAGAGGTGAGAGTAGTGGGTGGCCGGAGAGGCGGCAACCTTCACGGGGGAGTGAGGAGGCGCCGCCGCCAGTTTGTGTCGGCAAGTGTGTGTGTATGTTGTTGTGTTTATCGCGTGTGTATGTGGTTGTTTGTGGAAGAAGTATATTACCAAGAACAAGAACAAAGAGAGAGAGACGGTAGAGACTAGTAGATGACATGGATTAAAAAAAATGACATGGATTAAAAAAAAATAGAATTTAAATTACACAGTGTCATCCGGCGAGCCACGTCATATTTCTGGTGACCGGAAAATAGATGCGGGATATATTTGATAAAACCCTGATACTTTGAGGGTTTAGAGAGCATTTCAAAACTTTCAGGGTATTTTTGATAAAGCGAGAATAGTTCAAGGTTTAATATGATATTTACCCTAAAAATAATGATGCGGTTTTTTTAAGAGGAACATGCGGTTTTGTTGAAAATGAAATCAGCGGTTTTTTGCTAAATTGATTTCTAAATTTTTTACTCAATTTCCAATTATATCCTTCTAATTGAATTAAATTACATTTACTTTGCTTTTTTTATATATATAAAGATTTCAGCCATAAATCTAATTAAACCTTCGGCTTTCAAACTAGACTGCCGTATCAGGAAGTATACAAATTTTTTTAGTGTGTGCACATTTTTATTGATAATCATATTATTTCAACAAAAAATAAGTCGTGTCTTTGTAAATCAAGGTATAAATATATGTACTTGACGTATTATATGCAATTTTAGTGTCATTTGAACCTCAGTTTACGTAATAAAACTTTATATGAAATAAATTGATTACACGTATTTCCTAAACAAGTAGTAGTATCTAATTTTAGTTCTATCGGATTCAGCCTATTTTCGATTCTACGTGCATGAGAGGATAGCTATTAGCTATAGACTGACGTCTCTAACTAATTACCAATACTATTTCTTGAATTCGATTTTACATTAAATTTAGATTTAGGATTCTGTTATTCACTAGATATATGCAAAATCTTATCTTAGATGTGTGATGATACAAAGACATAATAGTACAGGCATACAGCTACTGCTGCATAGCTTAAAGCTACGAATCTTGGTTATCTCACCAGAAGGGGGACAAGGCTAAACGATGCCGTCTGGGCAAAAGTCTTCTTACATTCACAAAAGTGTGTGATAACACAGAAACTCAGCAAATGGGTGTGTAAGAAAAAGAAAAAGATAAAGAAATCAGAGTTTGACCAATGCATGCTTTTTGGTGCTCTTTTGAAGCTTTTGGATTTGTACCTTTCTAAAGAGGTGCACCCAAAGTTTGAATGGATTACTATCCAAATCTGGTATATATTACTCCCTCCGTCCACCAATCAACTACTCATTTGATGGTCGGCACGGAAACTAAGAAAGCTGAAAAAGATGGTGTAAAAGTGGTGTAAAAGACTAAAAGGGTAGTGTTAATATATTTTGATTACTTTTACTAATCTTTCATTGGCTATTTGACATTATTTTAATGCCTTGATTTATTAAAGTGTTCTTTTTTTATATAAGCTATTTCTTTCTTTCTTTTTTTTACTCTTTAATTAAATAAACTGAAAAATGGAAAATAAATAAACTGAAAATTCGAAAATAAGTAAATAAATAAACTGAAAATTCAGAAAATAAATAAACTGGAAATAAATAAATAAACTGAAAATTCAAAAATAAATAAATTAAAAACTGGAAAATAATTTTTTTTGAAAATAAATAAACTTAAAGTTCAAAAATACATAAATAAATTGAAAATTCAGAAAATAAATAAACTGGAAATAAATAAATAAATAAACTGAAAATTTGGAAATAAATAAATTAATTAAAATCTGGAAAATTATTTTTTTAGAAAATAAATAAATTAAAGTTCGAAAATAAATAAATAAACTGAAAATTCAGAAAATAAATAAACTGGAAATAAATAAATAAACTGAAAATTCAAAAATAAATAAACTGAAAATTCAGAAAATAAATAAAATGGAATTAAATAAATAAAGAAACTGAAAAATTCATAAAATAAATAAACTGGAAATAAATAAATAAATAAGTAAACTTAAAATTTGAAAATAAATAAACTGGAAAATAAATAAACTGGAAATAAATAAATAAATAAATAAACCGAAAATTCGAAAATAAATAAAAAATTAAGAAACTGGAAATAAATAAATGAATAAATAAACTGGAATTAAAATTTTCAGAATATAAATAAATAAATAAACTGAAAAATAAATAAACTGGAAATAAATAAATAAACTGAAAATTTGAATATAAATAAACTGAAAATTCAGAAAATAAATAAACTGGAAATAAATAAATGAATAAATAAACTGGAATTAAAATTTTCAGAAAATAAATAAACTGAAAACTGAAAACTGAAAAATAAATAAACTGGAAATAAATAAATAAACTGAAAATTCGAAATAAATAACCTGAAAAATTCAGAAAATAAATAAACTTGAAATAAATAAATGAATAAATAATCTGGAATTAAAATTTTCAGAAAATATATAAATAAATAAACTGAAAATTAATTTTTTTTTGAAAATAAATAAACTGAAAATTCGAAAATAAATAAATATATATATGAAAATTCAGAAAATAAATAAATTGGAAATAAAATTATCAGAAAATAAATAAACTGGAAATTTAAAATATCCTACTCCATTTAATTAACATCAAAATTGGATTAAGTAGACAAGTAATGGTAGAGTATGGTGGGTCCAATTGGTAAAGTGTAGTAATTTAAAAAGTAGGGGGGGTATATATGTCCAAAAAGCAGAGTAGGTAGTTAATTGGTGGACAAAATTTTAGAGGCAAATGAGTAGTTGATTGGTGGACGGAGGGAGTATATGGTACACTTCCTAAATTTTTAGTAAATCATCTTAATTTGTGTGATATTGTTTTAGATTCTATACTGTTTGCTTAGTTTCTCATCAAAACATAAACAGTAAGAAGTTTACAATATTTGAGAAAAAAAAAAGTATAAAAAATTACTAGTACAAAGAATTTGGATTACTTTTTCTGTGATGCATCTTCTATTGGTAATCTGAAGGCTAAGCGGAAGCTCAAATAAGATAAACAAAAGGGTAAGCGGAAGCTCAAATAATTAAGAGCACCGGCATCCGTTGGGGCTCATTGTCGGCTCAAGTGGGCCATGGCGATGAGCCCGCCGATGCAAAGGAGGGCGACTCGAGGTGCGGTTTCAAGTGAACAAGACAAAAAATGTATTCCCAACGGCTGAAAAATGGCTTGTGACGCTCGGGGCAGAAGTAAGGAGTGATCTCTGGTGCACAAGATACGGACAAGGAGCGGCTCCTATAAGTGCTTCGAAGCGGAGGGGTATATGAACGAACCGAAACACTTGAAAGAGAGGGATTCCAAGAATATGCAGGATGAGACTGCATATTCGAGGATAGCTTAAATGATTTGATTGGTTCAACTCATATCAACAAGATGCATCTTCTTTTTTAGTGACCACGTGAAAGAAACTCCAAGATTAAGCGTGCTTAACTTGGAGTAATTTCAGGATAGGTGACCCCCTGAGAAGTTTTTCGAAGCGTGCGAATAAGAATAGGTGACTCCCTGGGAGTTTCTCGGGAAGCGTGCAAATGAGGACAAAAACACTCTAAAAAAGACTCGTGTTGGTATGTGGGGACAACCGTTAAGTCTAGAGTCGGGTTTTTACACGGCTATTTCACCCATTTCTTTAAAACTTTCTTTTTTCACCTATAAATGACACATCTCCCCTACATCATTTCTTCAAGCTTGTCTTCTTCATTTTTTTTCTTTTCTCTCTCATTTTTTCACATAGCAAAATAGCTTCGTTCTACTTTTCTTCGTCTGATGGTGAAACGAAGAGAATTACAGAAATGATTGTCAATATGCAAAAGATTATCATAGAAAATTCATCAACCAAGCACCTGAAAGATCTCTCTCGACGAGGGGCTTGTGTATCACAATCATGAGGCCGCCCATCAACGGCTACTTCAAGATTATTTTAATGATGACTCGGTGTAATGGCCCAACCTTTTTTAGACATCGTTTTCGGATGCAAAAGGATTTATCTTTGCGCATCATTGATGGCGTCCAACAGGTGGATTTGTACTTTCGACTGAGGAAAGATTGTATAGGTTAGGACTCGCTCACGCTGTTGCAGAAATATATGGTGGATATCCGACAACTAGCCATCGGTGTTTCAGCGGATACTTTCAACGAGTACCTCAAGGTTCCGGACTTCATGGGCCGGCTATGCCCTCAAGAAGTTATGTAGAGCAATTAATCAAGGTGTATAGCACCGAATATATTTTGCACCCTACACCGACTGACATAACATGGTTGTTTCAAATGCATGAGCAGCGACACGGCTTCCCCGAGATGCTCGGGAGCTTGGATTGCATACATTGAGCTTGGAAGAATTGCCCAAAGGTATGACATGGCGCGTTTACACGAGGTGATCTTGATCACTCACCTTGATTCTTAAGGTAGTTGCATCAACCGATTTGTGGATTTGGCATGCATTTTTGGCGTTACCTGCTCGAACAATGATATCAATGTGTTGGACCAATCGCCTCTATTTTTTGATGTTTTGGATGGCATGACACCGCTGATATTATCAAATGTGCTACTACCTATGTGACGACATCTGCCCAGATTGGCCAATATTTGTGAAGAGCCCACAAATGGCGTCGAACTGAAAAGAGGTGAGGTTCAAGAAGATGCAAGAAGCGACCCGAAAGAATGTCGAACGAGCTTTTGAAGTGCTTCATGCTTAGTGGGAAGTCATAAGAGATTTGGCTCATCCTTAGTATATTGAGCATCTCAGAGAGATCATGATGACATATATTCATTATGCACAACCAGCACAACATGATTGTAGAGCATAAGCAGTAGGTCTGCCGATGCTCTCCAATCACTCCCGCCTTGTTTCGAAGATTTATTGGGGAGAGATTCAATTCTTAAAGATAAACGAACGGCCACAATGCTTCAAGGTGATTTGATCGAGCATATTTGAGCACGATTTGGACCATTAGAGCCGAAATAGTCATTTTTATGTTTATTTAAAATTTATGTTTGATTTTTTTTAATTGATATATATATATATATATATATATATATATATATATATATTTTTAAATTGTTATTACCCAAAGAAAGGAAAAACACACTCACACTCTAACTCTCTAGATGACTCGAACCCCCGACCTATTGGTTGGAGGAGAAGCGTCTTACTAACAGACTGCACTTCATCGTCTAATTGATGTATTTTTCATATTTATGTTTAATGTAATTTATGGTATTTCAATTATTAAATTTCTCAATTTAAATTAAATCAAAATTCAAAAACACTCAAAACAAATTCATATGAGTTAACATGACGAGCCAAACAAATGCGACAGTTGGCTCATGTTAGCAAAATTTTATGTTTTGAATAAATGCCAAAACCCAATGATCGAACGTGATGATGACCAAAATACATTTTATGTTTTGAATAAATGCCAAAACCCAATGATCGAACGCGATGATGACCAAAATACAGTTGGAGGATCAACAAGTTTCCAATTGAAGTGTAGCTTGTGGAAGAAATCAAAGGCTACTGAGACAAGGTCCCAGCAGAAGATCCAGGTGGTGTCCCAGGCTAAGGGAAAAATCTCAGCCTGAAGGATCAGCACAATGGCTAAGGTGATTGACAAACATGGTTTTCGTACCTCACTTTCACATGAATTGTTGTCATTTTCCCCCATGAATTGATTGTTAATATGTGTTTGTGATAACACTCATGTTTCCATTGTTTTTAGTGTTCATATGATGTTAATTTTATAGGAAATTGAGTATTGGATGATTGTTTTGTGCTTTTATTGCTTTATCTTGTGACTATGTTACTTGCTCGAACTTTATTGGATTTTACAGTATTTTCGAGATGGAATTTGGAAATATTGTCAGAAATAGAAGTTGTAGATCGTCTCAAGAGGAGTTCGTGAGCGCAAACGGATTGTAAATCGGAGTTCGGACAAGAACGTTATGGCCAAAACAAGAAAGTCGCGCACAACAGTGAATAGTGTTGACGGAAATTTCCGAATTTTCGGGAATTTTCGGGTTTTTTATATTTTCTCAGTATTTTCGAGTTCTACACTGTATTTATCCATTGTGCCTATATATAGGTCCTTTCCCTGACCTATTAGACACATCTTTTCAGATCTCTTTACATCTCTTTATTTCTTTTCTTCTTCTTTTTATTTTTAGACTTAGAATTTTATTGCTTCCATACATTAGCTTTATTTTTCCTGCAAGATTTCAGCTGTCATTCAACATTCATTTTGGGTTTTATTTAATTCAGTTTTTATTATTGCTTTGTTTTTAATTATGTTTATGTTTTATTTTATTATGTTTGGCTAGTTTCGTTTAGCTGATTCTAGGGTTTGTAAATAGTTGATTGAATTTATGTGATTTATTTGTTAATCCCTTTGTGCCTTCCAGTTTATGATTCATAATTCCTGGTGCTTGATTTCTTGTGGATTATCTGGTGAATAATTTGCATGTGTAGCTATTCGGTTTGAGACCTAGCGGAGATAACTGTTTAGCGGATTCAGGAATGTATGATATGATTTTAACCTTGAGACCTAGCGTAGATAGGTAGATCATAGGGAGCTATTCTTAGGAGCTATTGGGAGTTAGTAGATTTTCTTGAGACCTAACGGAGATAGATAATTTACTAATCTACGATCGTTGCTGCTCTAGCGAGAGTGATTGATTAATTAAGTGATCTCTCATCATAACTGGATTAAACTGGTACATAGGATTGATAGATTTATTGCATAGATTTAGTTAATGAATTTACTACCCTAGGATCAATTGTCTTTTAATATTTGATTTTTCCTACGTGTTTTGATTTATTGTTATTTGCGTTTTAGTTTAAGTCAATCAACCTTCTTTTTATTCGTTTGCCTGTCTACTGTTATAGTCTGTTTAGGAGATAGCTAGAGTTATTTCGTTGTGTCAGTCCCTGTGGATACGATACTCGGTTACTGATTATTTGCTACAATTGCACCGTGTTAGTTGCGGTATTTGTTGCTAAGAAATTAGTGATCAGTTTGTATCCAAATTTTGAGTTTTGTTGAGATTTGATGCTTGGTGTAGCTTTTGGAGTGATTTCAGGAAAAATCGAGGATCATTTGGAGGATTAAGAAGAGAAAATATTGAAGTAAGTCTCGAGAGGAATCCGTGAGTGTGAACGGCGCCGAAATCGAAGTTCGAACGAGGGAGAACGAAGCCGTCAAAGCCGACTGCGCAGGACCCCACGGCCGTGGTAGCCGGCCGTTGCTAAAGAACAGTGCACCGCGGTCCCACCCGCGGCTGCGGGGGTGACCGCAACTCCTTACATCGATAGTTCAGAATGTTTTTGGAAAGCAACCACGGTCCAGGCCGCGGCCGCGGGCTTCCTTCCTTCCGGCCGCGTGTTAGACCGCGGTTCGTACTGCGACCGCGGGGTTCCGCCCTTTGTAGGCCCAGACGCAAATTTTAACCCTAAAACTTCCTTTTTCCCCTTTTTTCATATCATTCATTACACACACACAATTCCATCACTCCTAATCCTCCACACCTAACCCTAATCTCCATTAATACACCCATCTACCAAGATTGTAGAAAGCCCATTAATAGGATTTGTCACTCAATACTCTCTCTTTCATATGTGTATTTCATTGATTTAAGTATGTTGTTTGTGAACATGGTAGGCTAAATTCCCTTTTGATTTGGGGATTAGGCTCATGGATGATGTAATGGATTGATTTTGTTTGCTCAATATATGTCTTGATTATTTCCTTGTCATTATCTTGTCAAGCCCTAATATTATCTCTTGTATGAAGTATTGGTCACTCTTTATGCATTTTTTATTTGTAATTTGAATCGGGAGAGGATGATTACAATAGATTGGGTGCTTGAAACATATTGACTCAATAAACTGGGAGGTTGAGAGTTGGGTGAGAGTTTATTGATCATTTGTGCTTTTGGAAGTAATAGGTTAGAAGTTGAGCGGGGACGGCAACTATGACCCGTAATCTACTGTTTTAGTCGTTCGAGAGGGGGCTAGAACTAGTGGGGAGATCACTCTAGATAAATAGGAATGTCAAGACTAATATTGAGCTAATTTGAAGTCTAATTGCTAATTCACTGATGCCTAGTCCCTAAACCACATTTATCATTTGATTAATCCACTTGTTTGTTTAATTTAAATTGTCTTTGCACTTGTTAGGTAATTAATTGGATAATTCAACCAATCACCGCATTGTTTAGTCTAAATAGCCCTAGTACAATGAATTAGGATATCACTAGAATTAACTACTAATCCTTGTGGAATACGAGCTTGCTTCCCTATATTGCAACTACACCGTACACTTGCGGCGTAGCGAAAATAATTAGCGAACAAGTTTTTGGTGCTCGTGCCAAGTCACCAACACGAAGACTTTGCTGCCAATCTTAAAGCAAAGCCAATCTTGAAGTGTATCAACCTTATGAACATTTAATACTATTGTGTTCGCATTTAATGCGAATCTCACTTTTCAGAAGAAAGTACAAGGTTGACTATCGAACGTCAACATCACAGTACGAATGCGCAGATCCAAGTATTCCAACCATTCTTTGATACAACAGGAAGTTTTTCAAAGAATGACAAATCAAAATTTGAAAAAGGCCCCTTCAACGGCTCTATTCAATCTTCCATGTATATATACATCAGAAGATCAAAATACGTATGGTGCCTCTCTGACATTGTTGTACACTCTATTTATCTAACACTTATGGTTAAATCCTTCAAAAACAACAACTGTCCAATAAGGAACATGTTTTTCAGTATAAAATTCCAATCTTATGCTTGCGAATATATATACAATTTCTAGATCATGCGTTCTACATTGTAAACATCCTAAGCCTAGATCTGAACACACTAAACCCTTCAATTGTTCTTCATTAACATTGTATTCATATAGTTGGAGAAAACCCCTCTATAGCTTCCACTGGTTGTAAAAGCCAAGTGTAGAAGTAAGGAAAAGTCGATAAGTAAGCTACTGATTTGTAGTCGGAAAATTGACGAAGTAACAAAAGCTACTGGGAAATAGCATATGATATTGTAACCGCGTAAATTATTATCTACGGTCATGGTTGTGTAACCCATATGATCAGCATAACGTAACTTGTTGGTCAAGTTGACTTGCAGCTCTAAAATAAGGAAACAAAGGTTAAGGGATTCCCTTGTCTATTAGGGCCGTGGATGTGGGAGAGTTGCTCGAAACCACGTTAAATTGCTTGTGTCATTTGCCTTTTGCTTGTTCATATATTAATGATTGCTCCTCAAATTGACATTACATTCATATTTAGCACAAGTGTTAAACTACATCTCGGCATATATTGTCAGATTGACTCAAGTTACTGACATTGGATTTAAAAAAAAAAAAATCAAAAGTGCAAAGGCTGAAAATTAAAAGAAAGATGATATATATATTTTTTATGTAAGCATGCGCTTGAAATATTCACTTTCAAGTCGGGCTCGTTTCTTCGAGCCACCTATCAAGCTTGGGGGCTCGGCAACGGGACATGGCTTGTCGAGGTGGGGTTTGAGCCCCTCGGTAGAACCCCACTGCGAATGCTTTAACATTATTTAGTGTTTATTAAAATTTGTGCCACAAAAAATAATATACACTTTTATGGGACAAGTTTAGTAATATTAACACATTTGATTAGAATATTCACTAAAAAAAAACACATTTGATTAGAATATACGTGAAATGTCAAACTATAAAAGAAAAAAAGATCAAAGAAATTCGTTGCTTTTTCCACTTTTTTTTTATCTGCGAGAAATAAAAAGAAAGTGGTCAGGTATGTGTTTTTAAACTAAATAAAAAATCAAAACGTTAACAATTTAAGTTTATAATTTTAAAATATGATAAATATAAATTATATTAAAATTAATTAACTATGACATAAAGATAATTGTACTTCATAAGCAAATACATGATCTACTTAATTATTTTATGAAACATCAATATCAACATTTTTTTATGCTGCTGAAATAGAAATTTTATTAAAAAAGAAAAAAAAAGAAAAAAAAGAAAAAAAAACAAGCGAAAGCATCCACGAGAAACCACGGGTAACCGAAAGACGACCAAGACTATGAAAATATTTTTAGAGGATCGTCCTCGTCGAAAGAATCTTCGTCGTCCAACATATCTCCCCATTTTTTCTTTTGTGTAGATACCATGGCCGACATAGATCGGGCTGCATCGGAAGAGGAGTGAAACACAAAGTTTTGTAGAATCGCTCCTCCAGATTGAGCATGCTGCACTTTATTCATGAACTCCACTGGCGACGGAGTGTCAAGAACGGCGCCTTGCAAAACGGCACCAACAGCACGACCAGCTGCTTTTTGGAAATCTGAAGACATACCATTCTTAATTAGGCCAGAGTCGGTGCTTGATAGAGGAATCAAAAATCTTCCCTTTCTTGGTAGTACCTTTCGGACGCCCCCGACCGCGAGTTATGGGAGGATCCTCAATCACCGCATTTCTTGGCGTCACATCTAAAGCTGAATGATCAATCGCCGAATAGGGCGTCCTATCCGGGGACTCATGTCGGCTCGGCTCCGAAACAGCCGACGATTGCAGGACCAAAGATCCCGCGGCCTGCTCCTGCTGAGCACAATCGGAAGGTGCAGTCGAGGTAGGGACCTGATCCAGAGGAGACCGTATAGGCTCAGAAGCAGCAGCCGAACTATCGATATCAACCCCCTCAATCACCAAAATGGCGAAGGCGTTGGAGGTGACAGTGCCACCAACCGGCGCTGAAAGTGGGGATCCTCCCTCGATAGTGTCTCTAGTAATACCATTGTCGGGTTGCACGGCATTATCAGTGTATTTGGAGGGAATTTCCCGCCAAACAATCGAACGATCTTTAAGCTTCCAGCCCCTCTTGTGCTTCCGTTTATGATCCTGCTTGCCCTGATCGGCTATCGGAGAAGAGGGATCCGTGTCCGTACGATTCTTCCTGCAATCTTCAGTACAGTGACCAACAGCAGAACAAATCCAACAGAAATATGGGATATTTTCATATCCAAATTCAATCTAAAAAATATCATTACCACATTTCACATCAAGAAACTCAGGGATCTCAATAGCGACATTCATTTCAACAAGAACACAAGCAAAATATCCAACAGAGGCTCGAGCAGAACAACCATCAATGACAATCGGCGTGCCAACATGTCTAGCAATACCAGTGAGGACCTCAGGATGCCAAAAATCGTGCGGAAGATTGAAAATGCGAAGCTAAACCTGGGCAAGAGTGGACGCAACTTTGTTAGGATTAAACTTGGGAACCCAGGCCTGAAGGTGGAGAAGGCCAGTACGAAGGGGCCACGAAGCTTTAGAGAAAGCAACAGTGTAATCTTCCTGCGAGGAAAACTTCAGAGTGAAGTATCCTTTGCCAAAAGGAATAATCTCCCACGGAAGGCTAGGCTTCCATAATCCAGTGAGCTCATGAAAGAGATCAGCAGCAAATCGTGGAGAATCTCCTTTCTGGAGAAATAGTCGGCCATGGATGGCGAACTGAAATGAACGAACCTGCCGCTGGTGAAAGACAGTAGAAATAGTGAGGCAAGGTCGATCGTCTTCAACCAAAGGCTTGAGAACTCCGTAGTCATGAGCCAGGACGACGTCGGTCAACCGACCTGCCCTTTGCTCGGCAGGGCAACCAGCCCTAGCTTTCAGTGTATCTGCAAAAGAGGCCTTCGGCTGAGGTGGAGGCGGCACCTTCTGAGGGATCAGACCAGACGGCGGAAGTTCAGTCGTCTCCGAGAAGAGAACGCCGGCAGACCCTAGACTGATATCAAATGCAACCCTAGACTGAGCAGGGGCAAACGGCAGAGGCTGGGCCGTATCAGAGGAGCGCGGCGGAGATTGCTGGACTATGAAGTCGTCTAAAGGGAGAGAATCCCTAGCAGAGGGGCCGCCGGCCGTAGGATCGACCTTCTGGTTATCAGCCGAAGAGAGAACAAGAGTAGAAACCCTAATATCCAAGAGAGGCGGCGGCTGCACATGAACCCTAGAGGCTGGCACGATTGCTGCAAGTTCAGGGAACAATACCATTGCGTCGAAACAACATCCAACTGTAGCAGTAAGAGGCAGTGGTGTAGCAGTAAGAGGCAGTGGCGATGGTGGGATTGCCGATTGAGAGTGAGGTGGCGGCCGAACAAAATTGTTCGATACTTGTGGGAACTGTGTGATAGAGGAAAAACGGCCATGGCTGATCCGGAGAAGACTAGTCGGACGACAGAGGAAAGGCCGGAGACACTACGGCGAGAGGGAGAGGACATCGCCGCTAAGGTTGGCGTTTAGAAGCATCGCCGCTCTTCTCCTGTAACCTATCTCATACTCAACATTTTTTTATGAAATTAACTAATTAACTACAAGATGAATATAATGTATGTATGTATATATATATATAATAAATCAATGTATCATATGAATAAGATTTTGGCCTGGGTTCGAATCTCGAGAGGGGCGAGATTTTCACTATATTTACTGTATTTTACAGAATACATCTGTTCATTAGTTATGATGATCTATTCGTAAAATTTATAGATTTATTCGTTATTCTCCATTCTCTCGAAAAATATAATTTTCTATGGATCATATTTATATTATATATATATATATATATATATATATGGGTTAATTGCCGCTAAATTCAAAAGCTTTTTAAAAATTCGTGATATTCTCACCAACTTCAAAATCGGCCTACAAATACATGAATTGAGAATCCGTTCTTAATGTTCCCAAAATTATTAACTCCGGTGAGATGAGGTGGCAATCACTGATTATGTGTCAAATACATGGAAATTAGGTATTACATGTCATTTTTTAATTTTTTTAATAATCTTATTTTAATAAAATATAATAATTTATTAATAAATTAATTTACAAAAAAAACAAAAAAAAACCTACCCCATCTCTCCCATCTCTCATCCCTCTCCTCGATCTGCCGGAACAAGGCCACCCCGACCACCACCTCCCCAAACCCCCAGCGCCACCTTTCTGAAAACGCCACCCCGACCACCACCTCCCAAACACAGCAGCCGAAGCCCAAACCCCCTTCGCCACCTCCTGAGTTGCCGCCTCCAAAATCAAAGAAGAAGACCTAGGGCACGACGATGAGGATGGAACGATTTAGGCGATAGGGAGGCTGCGTGAATTGGTGGTGTCTAATTTTGAGGAGAGAGGCGGTCAAAATCGAAAGGAGAAAGGCGGAGGTGGTCAGTGGCTGTCTTATTTGCAGAGGGAAGAAGGAGGGTGGCCGGAAAACGAGGAAGGCGGTGGCTTAGTGCGGTGGTGTCTGATTTGGGTCCTAGGGCACGGCGAGGAGTGAGAGTCTAATTTGGGGGTGGCGATTTGCAGATGGCGGTCGTCCTAGGGTAAGGCGAGGAGTGAGAGTCTGATTTGCAGATGGTGGCAGCGATTTATGGAGGAGTGCGATGCTGGGCGTGGCTTCGAGTCCAGTGATTTCTTCGAGATGAGTGCGATCCTCCGTTGTCCACCACCGGCGATCTGGTTGTGGAAGGAGCAACGGCGGTGGCGGGGTGAGGCCACAGACCTGGTTCTGGTGAGGGGTAACGGTGGTGGCGGCGATTTCAGCAGCCCCATTTTCTTTTTCTTTTTTTTCTTTTAGTTGGAGATCAAAACGACGTCGTATTGTTTTAAAAGAAACGACGTCGTTTTCTTGCACCGCCGACTATGCCACGCTGTATTTACGGTAGTCCACGTCACCTTCAATTTGGGGGTATTTTTTGATTTTGGGAACATTAAGAACGGATTCTCAATTCATGTATTTGTAGGCCGATTTTGAAGTTGGTGAGAATATCGCGAATTTTTAAAAAACTTTTGAATTTAGCGGCAATTAACCCTATATATATATATATAATAAGAATATCAATAAGAATATGATTATATCAATATAGATTTGGATTTTTTTTTCTTATAAAATAAAAATGTCAATATAGATTATTAGATTAAGAAATAATGGGGATGACTAGGCTAAAAACAGTTCTTATTATATAAAATAGAAATAGACTTACACCATTGATCTATCCATAATCTAATAGTTAGATTTAATATAGAGAAATCATATGTAAATGTATGAATTCTATGTTGAACACGTATGAATTGGCTGTGTAAATATTTGCATTGCAAAAATTAAAATTTTCGCTACATATGAAATTCGACCTCATGAGGTCCATGAATTCATCCAACAAAATGATGAATCAATCCTAAATATTGATGATCTAAGAACTGAAAATGGTTCATATTTTATATTTTAAAATGTGTTTTTATTTTGACCTAATGGTAAAAATAGGACCGTAACTTTCAGGATTTTTAGAAAAAGGACTATAAGTTACGGATTTTGAAAATATGGACTATAATTTTTTTTTAACATTTACACTCCTTTTTCGGGCCCAAAATTAATTGTTCGGGCTTTTGATGCCACGTAGAGCCCGTTGCTGACGTGGACTGCCATATTGTCAACTTTTTTGCAAAAAATTTTTTTGTTTCTTTTTAGTATTCCCGTTTTAACAATTAACAGTTATATTTTTTTTTTAGGAAAATTAACAATTATATTTGTTTTATCTTAATTAATTTAATATCCTAAAAGAAAGCTACATATATACGTTCATTATAATGTTAAAAGACATGTATTATTTCTTTTTTACATTTAATTAGAAGAATAAATTATAAAAAAATATGCCATCAATTTTGAATAGAGAGAAGAGATTTTGCAGTATGGCAGATTTGCAAGCAAGGAAGAATTGAGTAAGCAGGAATATCTAAAGATATTTAAAGACATTTTTTTTGTGAAGAAAACCTGATGGCATATTTTTTTATAATTTATTCTTCTAATTAAATGTAAAAAAGAAATAATACATGTCTTTTGACATTATAATGAACATATATATGTAGCTTTCTTTTAGGATATTAAATTAATTAAGATAAAACAAATATAATTGTTAATTTTCCTAAAAAAAATATAACTGTTAATTGTTAAAACGAGAATACAAAAAAGAAACAAATTTTTTTTTTTGCAAAAAAGTTGACAATATGGCAGTCCACGTCAGCAACGGGCTCTACGTGGCATCAAAAGCCCGAACAATTAATTTTGGGCCCGAAACAAGAGTGTAAATGTTAAAAAAAAATTATAGTCCTTATTTTCAAAATCCGTAACTTATAGTCATTTTTCTAAAAATCCTGGAAGTTACGGTCCTATTTTTACCATTAGGTCTTTTATTTTAGTGTCCCTCTAACATATAAAAAATTAAATTAAACAAAAAGAAAATGAAATAATTAAATTGTAGTATGAACAGTAAAAGTAATAGGTTAAAGTTTGAACTGCAAAATAGCTGTCGAACCGAGCAAATCTCGAGCTCAATCTCGATCAATAAGAGTTCCTACATTCTATCCACAAACCGAATTCAAATTCAAACTCAAATAATAATTCGCAAAAAAATCATGTCGTACCAAATACGAGTGGAGCTCGATCTTTAAACGGAATTGAACTAATTCAAAGCTGCAAGCATGCACACACCCATTCGGTAATATATACATAAGTAGCCTCTAAAATGAAACGAAACCCAACCAAATAAAAGATACGAACTACATAGTTTCCTAAGAATGGATAATGTATTGGTGTCACATACAATGAAAATTAACCAATTGCACATAGACTCAATTGAATTTCTAAAATTTCCAACAATGTGCAAGTGTAACAAATTAACAACTCATCACACGACCACCTTGTTTAATTTAAATCTTTTGGTAAAAAATAGATCCCTCACCCAAAGGGGCGACCACGACAGAAATTTAAACAATCCGGTCATGTGACCGTACGTGATCGTCTTCGGAGGATTCGAACTCACGACCTGCCGCGCCACATGCCTAGCAAACACGGCGGCGTCCATGGACTTGCCACTTTGTGACATTCTAGCTCTCTCCGATATAGAATCACTAAAATTCTTATATATTTTCCACTCGTAATCCTTCAACCTATCCACATTATTGCTCCCGAAGCTCGACCGCACGGCCCCGGGCAGCACCAAGACGACGTCAATACTAAACGGCTTGAGCTCGACTCGGAGTGCATGCGACATAGCATGCACGTACGCCTTAGTGGCACAATACGAGCCCGCCCACGGGGTCGGCACTCCACCAACTACACTCCCCACGTTTACGATTCTTCCACCACCGCACGTCGCCATGTGCGGCACCACGCGCTGCACCATCCGCAGCTGCCCGAGCGCGTTGATCTCGTACGCCTTGCGTACCGCGTCTAGCGGGAGCTCGGCCAACGGGCCCGGGCTCCCGATCCCGGCGTTGTTGATCAAGATATCGATCCTCCCACGCCGGGAGATCACGAGATCCACAGCGCCCGCCACGCTCGCGTCGGAGGACACATCGAGCTCGAGGGTCTCCACGTGCTCCGACTGCAGGTCGGCCAGGTCGGGCAGCCGTTGGGCGACGTCGGAGGCGAAGACGGCGCAGTTGAGGTCGGCGAAAGCCTTGCAGTAGTCGTAGCCGATGCCGCCCTTGCCGCATCCGGTGATCAGAACGACCTTGCGCTCACTCATAATTAATCCTTTCCCTTTTTGGCTTCGGTATTGGCTGGACATGATCGATCACAACAAGATTTATAGAAATCAATTCTTTCTTGCATTTCTAAGAAGTTGAGAATATTCGGCGACTATTCTTCGTAGGGCGGCGGCCATGCATATATATATATATATATGGTTTAAGATAAATATATAAAAATAATAATAACAAAGCAACATAGTATTTTTAAATTAAGCGGTTAAATTGACACAGTTTGTCTTGGCACAAAAATCCGGCCAACTAGCATCGGCTATTTCTGGCGGGATCTGTTACGATTATTTTATAGTAAATTAATAAATTATTAAACATTTCCAAGATATGTGCTTCAATTCAATCAAATACTCCATCATTTAGTTATTTGGAATATGAATACTAAGATATATTAGAGAGAAAAATTAGTAATGACCACTAACTTCTAATTTGAATGTTGTGGTGTAATTTAAATGATGATATGGTCTCTTAAAATATTTCTTGAGAACTTTTTTAATTACAATAAGTTGGCCACCCATAGGAAAATATCTGGCCGTGCCATTAAAAATATATATGTAATAATTAAAAATATAACTTGTATTACAATAATCTAATAAAAATAGATACTAAAGAAAACTTAAACAAGCTAGCGGGTAAGTTCGACAAAAGTAAAGATTGAAGAAATAGATAAAAGTTAGTTTTGTATATTTGGTGAGTAGACTATTTTATTAGCAATAAAATTGTAAGAGCATCTCCTTGGCGCTTAGGGGTGGCACTAATTGGTGGTCCCCACCTTAATGCCATCCCTCTTCAGTGCATACATTGGCATTATAAGTGGCGCTAAAATTTTCATTTACAATTAATCTCATTTTTACTTTTCTATTTTAATATTTTATTAAAATTAACAATAAACATTACATTAATTTAAATACAATACAATAAATAAAAGTATTACAATAATAAAAAAATTAGGTAAAAAAATTTAAGGAATTGAAAAAATTTAAATTTTAAAATTAAAAATATAAAAAACAATAAATAAAACAAAAGATATTAAAAAAAGTCAAAAGCATTTAACCTTAGTACACGCCGCCCCCACCTGACCTCTTTTCTTCTATTCTTCTATCTCCAGGCAACTCTTCTCTCTTTCTATTTTTTTCCCGAGCGCGTGTTACTCACGCAAACACCCTCATTTCCTTTGTGCCTCGGCACCAAGCTACATGCCGCCCTCAAGCCACCGGGATGCGCCAGCCCGCCACCCTCCTCTTCGTGCCAGCTCGGTCCGGCTCCAACAATTAGGGCTGGAGATGCTCTAACTAATGTAGTGTAATAGATACCAAGTAGTAAGCAGGGTATCTTATCTATATGGACCGAGAAATCGATAACACTACGAATAATCCTAATAAATTCTAAAGCAATATCCAGACAACAACAAAATATGGTGGAGAAAATAATGAGACTCAAAACAAAGAAAATAAACTAAAGAGAATAAATCAAATAATAAAGATAGTGACACTAAAAAATGTACTATCGTTAATTAAACATATGCATTCAACATATTGATTCAATTATCAATTTTAATCCAGCCTTGATGAAATATCACTATCATATTCATAATATTTTCTTACGAACAACTATGAAAGTAGGTTAATAAATTACCTATCACATTCAAAGTCTCAAGAAAATAAATTAACTCCAAATAGCACACAAAGAATAGCTTCTAATAGTCCACCTATACATTCAAGTCTCGAGGTAAAACGAACAACTAGATATGAAAATTGTTGATAAGATAATTCACAAGAAATTAAGCACCAAGATTCATGATCACAAGTTGGAGGGCAAACTAATGATATCAATAAATCAACACACAAGTTCAATCAACTACATACAAATCCTAGAATCAGAAAAGAAACTAGTAAACATAATTAAATAAATAAAAATATAATTAAAAAGAAAGCAATTGAAAAGACTGAAATAAATAAAACCCGAAAATAATCTTGAATTAATGAACAACTTGAATCTTGAATTCTTGCAGAAAATAAATCTAAGCTATGAAAACTATGAAGTTCTAAGTCTAGCAATATAAAAATGTGAATGCGGTCCCTTAAATGGGTCAACGAAGAGACCTATTTCTAGGTACAGAGAAAAGCCCAGTCTAAAACCCGAAAATACTAGGAAAATGTAAAAAACTGAGAAAAAGATGGACATGTGGCTACCCCTGGCGGCGATCGCCGGCCGCAACCAGCACATAACTCCTCCTATGCTAGGGGATCGCTACTGACGCCGAAAACTCGCCGAGCACCACGATGATCAACGAGCAATTATTGCCACTAATGCTGAAAACTCAGTGAGCACCATGGTGATTGCCGGCAGGTCGCCGACGCCATGCTTTGCTCCACTCTATATCTTGGTGTTAGGTCCCTTGGGGTCTCGAATAGGTGTATGGAGAGGGGGGGGGGAATACACCTATAGGCTATTTTTCAAACGAAAACAAACTGACACAACCTTTTTCAGTTAAAAGAGTTTAACAAGACTTAGGTTGGCGACTGATACTGAATACTCTTCAGTAAGGAGTTATCAGTTAAGTCAAAGACTTTAACTGATACACGTTAGGCTTCAGTCGAGTTTGTAAAACAGAGGAGTAATATGAATCTCACTGACTATCCGAAGATTTATAAGTTCGACTAATATTACTGGCAGCGGAAAACTTTTCTTTCGAAATAGCCTTTGTGATTAAACAAGTTGTCAAGGTTTATGTTTCACTTTGCTATTAATCAGTTTCAATTGATAAAACGTTTGTGCACAGATAAGAAAGATAAATACTGAAAGCGATAAACAACAAAGGAATTTTTACGTGGTTCGGAAAAACTTCCTACATCCACGGTCAGTTGATCAGACTGACAACTTCACTGGGCTTGTGCTTACGGGTGCACAGCAAACCTACACAGCCGAAGATCCAATCTTTAGTACCAACACACTGGATTGGATTTCTCACTCTTAGCTTCACTGAGACAAAACTATGCATTTCCACAAAGACTAAGATCTCTTGGAGTCAGAACACTGGTATGAACTCCTTACAACTCAAACTCTCAATTCGGTCGGTTGAAAAGAGGTTCGAAAACTTGCCAACTAGATTACAAAGAATAGGTTCTTTGTAATCAGTTATACCTAGGCTTTGGATATACAATATTTGCCTAAGTTCTAAGAGAATGTATGTAATCAGCAGTGGCTGATTTTTGGCTTTGTGATTCTCTTATTCGATTCAAACTTTGGAATGGCTTTGAATTGCTGAGTGAAGAATTCAGCAGTGTTTCAGCTTATGTAGTTGAATCGGTGAACATTGAAGTGATCATCGAGCTCTATTTATAGGAGAGGTATTGAATAGATCTGTTGGCTGAAATGGTCTTCAAGAATTCATCCGTTGGAGATAGATTTGAACTTTGTTGAGGCTTCAATCTTCGAGGTTCCTTTGTTTTGTGAAAACAGCTACTTTGAGAGCAGGAGATACGACGTCTCTGAAAAGGTAATCACCAAAAAGGAAGGCTCTGCAGAGAAAGGACGATCCTCGAAATCTCTGCATTTGATGCGGCTGTACTTCTGGAGTGCGTGGCTTCCTTTAAGCTTTGGAGCTTCAGTCCGAGGAAGAATGTTTAACTGATACTTGACTTTAGTATCAGTCCGCTGAGTCCACATGGCTCGCATTAAGTAATCAGTCGTAACTAATTCTTGGACTAGTTAGTCAAATATCAGTATTTGACTCTGCCTTAAATCGTCAACAGTTGGCAACTTCAGTCTTCAGTCCTCCGGCTTCAGTCTCAGTCTTCAGAACAACAACTAAATTAGAAAAGAACTCTAACACTTGAGTTCGAACAGTTCTAGTTTATTACAAGTGAAACTTATTGATTTTGGTATCATCAAAACTAGGATTAGGATATTTCATTAAGTTCTCAACAAATTCCCCCTTTTTGATGATGCCAAAACCACACAACAGTTCTAAGACAAGAAAAGACTGAACAAGAACAACAAGTTATTAAACAAGGTGAATATTATTCCTCCTTAACAAGATAACCTATTAACTTGCATTCGAAGGAAAAACACAACAGTTCAAAAAGATCAAAACGAAGACATAACTAAAGTAAATAATCAGAGCCTGGACAAAAAGATATTGTCTTCAGGTTGAGATCGAAAGAAGTTCATTTCATTTCTTTAATGATAACTGATGAGAAATCAGTTGAGGTACAGAGCAGAACATACAAAGGAGTAAAAAGCATAAAAACACATGGAAACCTATGGACTCCAGCAGTCTACCTGTTTGCACCTTGAACTTCGTCTTTGATCTTCGTCTTCATCTTCATCTTCATGTTCCTAAGCTTGTTTCTTCTACACTTATTTTCCATTGACTCGAGGTCTTACTGGTTCGTCATCCTTAAACTTTTGGTGATCCTTTTGCTTTACCAACTTCAGTCTTTCGAGAAGATGAGAACCAACTTTGAGAAAGTTTTTCTCTGACTTTTACTTTCCCCCTTTTTGGCAACATCAAAAAGAGAGAGCTAATGATGGAAGCTATGATCAGAGGATACCCAACTCCGAGTCTTAGAAGCTCTTGAGAAGATTCGAGAGGAGTGTGAGTACAGAGATGCAGAAGAGGAAGACGCCAGTGGGAAGGGAGATGATGATGGAGATGGAGAAGAGGAAGAGGCTTGGAGATGACGAAGGGGGGTGGGGAAAAGGTAGGTATGCACAGCTCTTTGGAGATATTCATGTAAGGCGGCTATGCATACGGACCTTAAAGGGAGGATGAGGGGCTTAAGATGGAGAGAGAGATGACTAGCTTGGAGAAAGAGGGAGAGTACGTGAGATGGGTGTGAGAGGCGAAAATCGAATCAGTGACAGTCGTGAGGACTAGCACTGTCGATTTGCCGGCACGAGGTCTTAGCTGAGAAGACCATGTGTGGCTGGGGATGCCGACAGTCAACGAGAGAGAGCTTGTTGTTGTTGCATGCCATGGAGGTGAGTAAGATATGTGAGATAAGCTTGATAACCTCCTGAAGCGTAGAAGCTTCTTGGCGCCTGGCATTAGGATGGAAGGCACTCTTGTCGCTGGATATAAGTGAGGGTAGAAACAAGCTTCACGTCGAAGAAATGTCGATGTCCAGTGGAAGGGTCCTGTGTAGACCAGTTGTGCGAGCATCATTCTCCCACTCCATGACTGTTTTGTCATTGATCTCTCTATTGTCGGAACGAAAGTTTTCTGCAACTTTTGGAAAGTGTTCTCACAGAAATTTATGTGAAAAGTTGTTAGTTGTGATGAAGAAAAGTTGCAAGTGTGAAGTATTTAAAATACTAAGTAAGAAAGATGAAAAGTTATTCGATTTTCGTGCCTAAAAGCATTTTGAAGAAAATTTTCACATCCGCCGTCACTGCAGAGGACGGAAGCTTCAAAAAGAAAGAAAAAGTAATAAAAATAATTGTAATTTGTCAAATCAAAGAGATTTTCAAGATTTTAATTGCAGAGGCACAATAGTTGGATTTGATCAAAATAAAGGATCAAGACAAGTTAAAATATTTTTAAACATAAAGGTACTTGTCCTTCTCGGATATTTCATTTTTATTTCCAACAACCAGTTAAAGCGTTTTAAAAGCAACTGATTAGTTAGAGAAAGATTTTATAAACTCATAATTGAATTTAACTGATATATAAAAAGTCAATGTAAGTTAAAGATACTTACTGGTCGACTGATCATTGTAGTCAGTCGATACCACGACGTTTGTTGACTTTTCTGAAGAGGTTCCCCCTCAAACGAAGGCTTATCTTCTTTGGTTGCCACGTCATCAGTTGAGGAACACCTGTTGACTGAACAACAGTTGTCATGACTGCAGTTAGAAATCTTCAAGAGCAGCGTCATTCTTCGGGGTTGATGAGGTCGGTCCTTCCACAAAGATCGTTGAACCTATCTTCTGGAAGAGCTTTGGTCAGCAAGTCTGCTCTCTGAATTGCGGACGGAATCCATTCAACAGAGACGTTCTTCTTTTCCACATGGTCACGAATGAAGTGATGACGGATTGCGATATGTTTGACTCTTGTGTGGTGAACTGGATTCTGAGAGATTGCAATAGCACTGAAGCTGTCGCAATAGATAGGAACTTCTTTTTCGTCGATCCTGTAGTCCTTTAGTTGTTGGACTAGCCATAGGAGTTGTGAACAACAACTTCCCGCAGCAACATATTCAGCTTCAATTGTAGAAGTGGCGACTGAAGTTTGCTTCTTTGAAAACCATGAAATGAGCTTGTTGCCTAGGAACTGACAAGTTCCTCAGTTCCTGAAGTTGATTTTCGATCAATTTTGCATTCTACAAAATTTGAATCTAAGTATCTGGCAAGCTTGAAGTCATCGTCAACTGGATACCACAGTCCTATGTTGGGTGTGCCTTTGAGATATCTTAGAATACGCATTGCAGCGTCCAAGTGAGCTTCCTTGGGATTTGATTGATATCTCGCACAAGCTTCGACTGCAAATGCAATGTCTGGTCTGCTAGCAGTCAAATATAGTAGTGATCCAATGATTTCTCTATATTTGGTTGAAGATACAGATTTCCCTTCAGATCCTGGATTCACCTTCCAGTTGGTGTTCATCGGAATCTTGACTGATTTCATATGTTGAATGCCGAACTTGTTGATCAATTCTTTGGCATACTTTGACTGGTTGATCAGTATTCCTTCTTTGGTCTGCTTCACTTGTAGTCCTAGAAAGAAATTCATTTCTCCTATCATTGACATCTAAAATTTGTTCGTCATAATGTCAGCAAACTTCTTGCACATCCTTTCGAATTTGGATCCGAAGATGATGTCATCGACATAGATTTGAACAAGTAGAAGTTATTCTCCTTCTTTGAGTGTGAACAGGGTTCTGTCAACTGATCCCTTCTTGAATCCTTGTTCAACCAGATACTCAGAGAGAGTATCATACCACGTTCTTAGAGCTTGCTTCAATCCATAAAGCGCTTTCTTCAACTTATACACCTTTTTTGGTCCAACAACTTCAAACACTGAAGGTTGTTCTACATAGACTTCATCAGTGAACACTCTATTGAGAAATGCACACTTCACATCCATTTGGTGTACTTTGAATCCTTTGTGAGCGGCAAAGGCTAAGAAGAGTCTGACTGCTTCCAGTCTTGCAACAGGGGAAAAGGTTTCATTGTAGTCGATTCCATCTTCTTGACTGTATCCTTTGGCCACTAGCTTTGCTTTGTTTCTCACCACGTGTCCTTCTTGTTCTTGAAAATCTATTTCAATCCAATCACCTTTGCATCATCTGGGCGATCCACTAGTTCCTATATTAAATTCCTGTTGAATTCATTGAGTTCTTTTTGCATTGCGATAACCCATTGAGTGGACTTCAGTGCTTCTTCAATGTCTTTGGGCTCAGTGTCTGACAAGAAACAACTGAAATGTTCATCTTCATTGATGCAGTTCTGGTTGATGTCGTAGCTGAGGTTGCACATTGATCTTCGAGTCTTCACACCGTCTGATGGTTCTCCAATGATACACTACAAGAATTCTGGTAATAGATGACGCATTATAAACGACACGCAATAAAAAATGTCGTCTATATGTCAATAGACAACACGTTTTCTCTTGTATGTTGTCTATGACCGAGCTTTTACACGACATACCACAAAACATGTTGTCTATTATATGAATAGACGACAAAAAAATAGGGCACGTCGTCTATAATATGCGGTCATAGACGACGTGCATCCGCCTTGTCGTCTATTCATATAATAGACAACGCAATTGAGGTTTGTCGTCTATTAACGCAGGTCATAGACTACGCAAATGAGCAGCATGTCGTCTATGTTCATGGTGAGGTGCTAATACACGACGTGGGAAGGCGCGCGTCGTCTTTAATACAATAGACGACGTGCAATGGGCTTGTCGTGAGTCTTAAATTTCAAATTAGGTTTAGGCGTTTCCCTGCACTCTCTCGCGCCGCCGCTCTCCCAAATTTCGTGAGTTTGAAATTTCAAGCAAAGTCTCCGCCGTCCGTCACTATTCCAGCCACCGTCCGTCGCACCAGCCACTGTCGCACCCACCGGCGCTTCGCCCACCGCACCACCTGACGCCTCACCCCCCTCGTCGATCGATTTCGCCGCCCACCTCCGCCTCGGCGAATGGATTAGGCGAAGCCCTTGCCGCCGCCGTGAAGAGCCACCATCGGGAGGCTCTTGCCGCGATATTGTGCTGCTGCCGTGAGGAATGTGACAGTGCAGCACAAGGAGAAGGAGTGCTGTAATGAAGGTGTGAGCAATGGATATTGGTTAATGGTGAATTACTTGCTCATTTGTTCTTGCATTCTTTGTTGCTGAATTTGCTGAATATTGGTTAATGGTGAATTACTTAACCTGATTTAGTTGGATTTAACGTTTAGGTCTCTTGCTGATTTTTGAGATTTTTGGTGTGAGAGGGCGTGGAATTTGATGTCCAAATTAGAACACCACTATCTCGAGAATCTCTTCCCCCATAAATGCTAACTCTAAAATACTACAGATAACTAATCTTGTGAACATACTACAAGTTCTTGTAGTAAAAAGTTTATAGCAAGTGTGCTCAAGTATCTTTATCACGCAAGGTCAGACTTGTTTTGCTGCAATAGAAAAAAGTATCTTCCTTAAACCTACTATAGGCCACTATGCTACTTAAACGTACACTTCATTGTCTATATTCAGATTATGGGAATGACTGGTTTATAGTATAGTTCTGTGGAGTAACATAAAGTATCTTTTGTTTTTTTACTTATGGTGCATATGCAAGTATCACTGGCAACCAAGATTTTTGTAGGTTTGTGCTTTCCCCAATCCTTTTTTAATGTTCATGAGATTCTCTATTTTAATCTGCGTTGCATTTTTCTGTTCCCACATGACTCACACCCCACATATTATTAAAATAGAAAATGAAACTTCTTTTGAAATAGTAGACGGTTTTGAGTTGGACTGTTTATATCCTTCTCAAAATGCAGATTGTTTTCTAACAAGAGATTATTTCCCTCTTGTTCAGAACATCTTATGTTTCTGTTAAAATGCTTTGTTTTCTTGTTTGGTTTGCCTTTCTCTGTTAATCCATGAGTTTTTATTTGAACAGAACTGACTGTGGATTAAATTGGTATTTTGACTATTTTTTTAATCTCTGAATTTCATGTGATTTTCAGATGCCCTGTGTGTTTACCTAATTATATAGGGATTAGCAAATGCGGTTTTATAGGTACCAGGAATTTGTAATATCTTATGTTGAGAGAGAGAGAGAGAGAGTGGAAAAAAGAAAATAAAAAAGCACCAATGCTCGCAACTTGATTTTAAAATAACACAAAATTTTAGTTTCATTTCCAGCTATCTGCTCCTTTATACAATAAAAAAGAATATTTCAAAAGATTCTTCTTTAATTAGTCTATTCTTATTATTAAGTACTTTTTTTTTCTTTCATGCACCATTTGATTGTTCAGTCCTTTATATAATACCATGCATGTCATCCATTAATTTCAAATCAATGAAGCTAGTGAACCTGTCCTTGATAAATACTGTTAGTATAAAGGTTTCTTATGTTGTCATCATTTTTCATTATTACGAGAGGAGAACATATTTAACTATTAATCATCGATGCTTAGACTGAGATTATGCATGCTTTTTTGTCAAACATCTTTCGAGTAGTATATGGTTAGACTTTACTGAATAGATCTAAGTCTCTTTTATTTAGTGGATTATCAAGAAACAATTTACACATGTGAAAATACTTTTGCAATGTATTGTTGGATACATTTATTTGATTAAAGATATTGATTTGTATTTAAATTGATAGACAATTAATCTATACTTTCTTAAATAGGTGTTAGTGTTTTGTTAAATTGTGGGAGGAATTTCAGAAAGTGTTTATTCATCCATTTGGAAGAGAATCGACAAGAAAGGGATAAGCTTCAACGGTGAGTTCGCTATATCTTGTTTTTATGTTTTCACCATGGTTCAAATGGCAACCATGGTTAGATAAGCATGTATCTAGGTTATTTTTGCACCATGGTTATGTAAACACTGTAGATAAGCATGTATCTAGGTAGTTGATATGGAGAATAGGTTGGGGAATGGCTCGTTCCATTCCATTTGTTGCTGTGGTGATGGCTTGGAGCCGATTATGTGCTATGTGTGTTTATGTGTTTGTGTAAGAAATAGGCACAAGTAATCATAAATATTTGTGAAATTTATAGGTTAAGTAAAATGACATATATTTTTTTTAATGCCCACTCTTAAGGTAATCAAAATGGATAAAGGTTGGATGTCCAAAAATAGATTATCAAACGAGTACGAAGTAGGAGTGGAGTCTTTCTTGCAGTTTGCCGTTAAAAATGGGAAAAATCCCAATGTTATGCCTTGTCCTTGTGTCAAGTGTGGCAATCTACGCGAGAAGGATGTCAAAACCATAAGAGCACATCTCACATATAATGGCATGGATTTAACATACGTTAGTTGGATTTATCATGGGGAGAGAAGTAGACCTAACACAAGCAATAAAGAAGAAGAAGAGAGCAGTGTGGGTCATGATTTTTATTCGGATGAGCCAGTAGACATGGTGCATGATGCATATGTTGACAATCCAACTCATTTTCATAGACTGCTCGAGGAAGCTGAAATGCCATTATATTTTGGATGTGATGGTTTCACGAAGTTATCTGCAACAGTTAAGTTGTACAATTTGAAGGCAAAATACGGATGGAGCGATACTTCATTTACGGACCTACTTATGTTGATAGGAGAAATGCTTCCGAAGGATAATGTATTGCCTTCATCTCTGTATGAGGCAAAAAAAAGCTTATCCACGTTAGGGATGAAATATGAAAAGATTCATGCTTGCCCTGAAGATTGTATTTTGTATCGAAATGAATATGCAAATTTGGTGAATTGCCCTACATGTGGAAAATCAAGGTGGAAGGTGCTTAAAAATGACAAGATTAATGAAGGGGTTCCAGCAAAAGTGTTATGGTACTTTCCACCAATACCGAGATTCCAACGAATGTTTGGCAACAAAGAGATGTCTAGCAATTTAAGATGGCATGCAGATAAACGAGTTCGTGATGGCCATCTACGTCATCCTGCAGATTCACCAGCTTGGAAACTTGTGGATGAACAATGGCCGAATTTTGGCAACGAACCAAGAAATCTTAGATTGGCACTTTCGGCAGATGGTATTAATCCTCATAGTGTCATGTCATCTAAGTATAGTTGTTGGCCAATTATTCTTATAACATACAACCTTCCTCCATGGTTATGTATGAAAAGAAAACATATGATGCTCACTTTGTTGGTTTCTGGTCCACACCAACCAGGAAATGATATTGATGTTTATCTGGCGCCATTGATTGATGATTTGAAACAATTGTGGGAAGTAGGTGCTGAGATATATGATGCATATCACAAAGAAAATTTCATGCTCCGAGCTGTCTTACTTTGGACAATCAATGATTTTCCTGCATATGGCAATTTATCAGGGAGCAAAGTTAAAGGGTATTTTGCATGTCCTGTTTGTGCTGACCAAACTTATGCCAAAAATTTAAAGCACAGCAGAAAAATGTCATATACAGGACATCGGAGATTCTTACCAGACCATCATCCTTATCGAAGACAGAAGAAAACATTTAATGGGAAGAATGAGTTAGGACCTACTCCCAATATATTGAGTGGCTCTGAAGTCTTTGAAAGGGTGGAGAATATCAATTGCGTGTGGGGTAAAAAGAGTAAGAAATCTCAATCAAAAGGAGCTGACGATAAGAGTGCTTGGAAGAAGAAATCTATATTCTTTGAGTTGGAGTATTGGAAGCATTTGCACATTCGACATTGTCTTGATGTGATGCATATTGAGAAGAATGTATGTGAAAGTTTGTTTGGGACATTACTTAACATTCCAGGAAAAACAAAGGATGGAGTGAAAGCAAGATTAGATCTTGCAGATATGGGATTGAGAAATGAGTTGGCACCAATGATAGGGGAAAAAAGAACATATTTGCCACCTGCTTTTTATACTCTAAGCAAGGCAGAGAAACGACAAGTCTGTGCATTTTTTGGAGGAGTGAAAGTGCCAACAGGTTATTCATCAAATGTAGCAAGTCTTTTGTCCGCTGATGACTCGAAGCTTGTTGGTCTTAAGTCACATGATTGTCATACTTTAATGCAACAATTGCTTCCGGTAGCCATACGCGGTGTGTTGACAAAGCAAGTGCGGTATGACATTACTAGATTGTGTTTCTTTTTCAATGTCTTATGTAACAAAGTTGTTGACGTTTCAAAGTTGGAAGACATTCAAGGAGATATCACAACCACATTGTGCCTGCTTGAAAAACACTTTCCTCCTTCATTCTTTGACATAATGGTCCATTTAACTATCCATCTTGTTCGTGAGGTAAAACTATGTGGACCAGTGTGGTATAGGTGGATGTATCAATTGCAAAGCTATATTGGTGTGCTTGCTAGGCAAAAAATTAAAGTTAACATAGAGAAGTGGAGTGATGTACCTCAAGAAGTGAAAGGCACAATTTGGGAATCGGTTAAAGTAAGTTGTTTTGATGCCATATTGTTGTATTATTTTTTTTTAATTTGTTATAATTAACTTGAATTTTTCCCGCAGTTGGTGTTCAATGTGCATGAAGATTGGAAAAAGAAATGCTTGACTTCAGCAAATACAAAGTGGCGTCAATTTAAGTCATATTTGTATAAAACCTACATTATACCATTCCATGATCAGCCTGAGCTGTTGTATCATCCTCCACCGGAATATATAATTCCACAAGATGATTGGAAGGATTTTGTCATTACTCGTATGTCAGAAGAATCTCGGGTAAGATACTTAGTATTTGTGTGGATTTATGTTAAATATTGTTTATCTAATTTTTATGTTAGATATTGTTTATCTAACTAGTTCATGTTTTTATGAACTTTTTAGAAAAAAAGCCAAGAGCTAACGGCGACGCGAAAACAAAATGTATATCCTCATCATGTTTCACGCAAGGGATATGCCGGCTTACGGGAAGAAATGGTAATATTTCAATAAGTTGTATGATTTTAAATATAATACTAACACTAATATTAGTAATTTATCCTTTGTAGAAGGAGCAATTGACAGGTGATTATGAATTTGATAGAGCACTTTTGTGGAAGCAAGCACGAGCAAACAAGAAAGGGGAATTTGAGGGTGAAATGTTAACAGAAACAGTTTCAAAGATTGTAAGTATTTATGATTGCAAAATATTTAATTTAATTGTTATTACTTACTTTGTTAACAATTTGCTTTGTAGGATGTTTACCTACGACAAAAGCATGATGGTGTGTTTACCAGTAGTGGACCAAGTGATGATGTCCTTACACAAGCAATTGGGAAGCCCGAACAGCGTGGTCGTGTGAGAGGTGTTGGTGCATATGTTACTCCAACGACTTATTACAAGAAAAGTGAAAGTGAAAAAGGGAATGAAGTGCAAGAAATGAAAAAACAAATGGCTGAGATGAACGCCAAAATATTGGAGCTTCAACAACAAATGATGATGAACAAAGAAAGTGAGGAGAAGGGCAGTTGTTCTGTGAAGAATGAGCGTTGTGTTGAAGTTGATGATGATGATGTTGAGGAAGTTCCTCGTGACAATGTTTTGTCGTTGGTCAAAACACCGAGAACTAAGGTATAACTTTTAACTTATATAATATTACTTTATAGTTGTTAATTATTCAACATTCCAGTCAAAAAAGGATGTGAAGGATACAATGAAGTTGAAGGCAACCGATGTACCAACGGCATTAAAGATGTTGCACAAATACGCAAGTGTTGCACTCAATGGTGGTCGCACTATTCAATTCACCTTGGATCCTAATGTCTTTGGTAATAATCGAGAAGTTTTTGTTGAATTTGATGAAATCCACAAAATGTGTGAATTGGAGCCTATCGCAGCATCGAGCATTTGTGTCTACATATGGTAAGTTTTTTATAATTCATTAGTTAAAAATATTTGATATTGTTCATAAGTTTCTAATTTGCTTGCAATAATTTAAAGGCACTTATACAAGGAGTGTGAGGCTTCAAACATTCTTGATAGAATTCGATTTGTTGATCCATATTTGGTATCATGCGATCCAAGTGTTGACCAAAACGAACAAGCGGGTAGGTTAGGCCAGAGGTTGATTGGTACCAAAAACAATCAACTTGTTATGATGCCATGCAATGTAGGGTACGTCAAAATGATTAAGTTTGTTTTAATTAAAATGATTATGATACTTGATGGTATAACTATTAAATTTTTTATTAGTTGGCATTGGATTCTTTTGGTGATTGATCCACATAAAGAAACTGTATATGCGTTGGATCCATTGTTAGATGGTACCCATGTTGAGGATTGGAAGAGCATGATGACGTTGTAAGATTTATCGTTTTAAAAAAAAAAAAACTTAATTAGTATTATATTTTAATGTGTATTCTAATGTGTAGAGCCATGAAAATGTTCAACATGAGCATAGGAACAAGAGGGAGGAAGACTCCTTTGTGGGAAACGATCAATGTATGTAATTCCTTACCTTAACATTATGTTTCACTTTGATCAAATAGTATGTTTACTACTTTATTATTTGTGACACAGGCTCCACAACAACCTGATGGAGCACAATGTGGATTCTATGTTATGCGATTCATGAGAGATGTCTTTGACAATCTTGTATCCGATCACTCTCTCCCATTAGCTACGTTGGTAATTATAATTTAGAATTTTAATCAAATTTTAGTTTAAGGTTTCATTTATGATGGATTACTTAATGATGACAATTTTGTATTTATAGTTCACAGGAGGATGTTATTCCAAAAAAGAAATTGATGAAATGAGGATAGAGTGGGCAGAGTTTCTAAGTTCGATTGATGATTGATGATGGTAAGTTTGATACAAAGTTAATTCTTTAATATTTTTTAGATCTAAAGTTTATAAACTAATACATTCATATTTTGATCATGCAGATGGTGTAACTTTGACACTCAAGTAACCTCATTTTTGACTTACATGTATTATCATCAACAATATTTTTTTGGATTTGATGTAGGATGATTGTATGATGGATACTTTTTCAATGTAGGATGATAATTAACTTTGATTCTAATGAATGACCTTTTTATTATTTGTGTATATATTTTAAATTATTTATTATGAATTTTTAGATTTCATAAAATATTTATTTGAAAAATAGGAAATTTAAATATAATTGCAAAAATTAAAATAAAAAATAAAAAAATTCAACGAATAGACAACATGCGCATGCGCGTTGTCTATCAACTAATAGACAACATGCGCATTGCATGTTGTCTATCAGCTAATAGACAACAAGCGCATTGCGCGTTGTCTATCAGCTAATAGACAACATGCGCATGCACGTCGTCTAATACGCGTCGTCTATTAGCTGATAGACGACGCGCATGCGCATGTTGTCTATTAGCTGATAGACAACGCGCAATGCGCATGTTGTCTATTAGCTGATAGACAACGCGCATGCGCATGTTGTCTATTAGCGCCCTCAAATAGACTACACCTTTATAGATGACATGCGATTTTCAAATAGATGACGCGATTCGCATGTTGTCTATTAGCATTTTTCTTGTAGTGATATTGTCTTTTGAGTGGAGTTCAAACCATCTTCGATACTTCTTGATTTCTTCTGGTGAGGGTGGAGGTTCTTCAGTCAGGATTGATCTGAGTCCTTCATTTGCTTCTTGAGCAGGGGAGTGTTGAACTGGTGTTGCAGCAGCAGGTTCAACTTGTTCTTCAGTAAATGGAGTTCCCCCTTGACTGATGCCTTCTGTAGCTTCTTCAGTCGGACTTTCAGTTCTTTGACTGATCTTTTGATACTGAAGTTTTTTAGTAACCTCTTCTTTTCCTGGTCCCCACACCAACACTGTAGAGGGTTCGATGCTTTATTTTTCAGTATTGGAAACTTCAGTGTTCTCAGCCTTTCCTGTAGTCTTATGTTACCTAAAAACATCAATAGACTCGTCAAAAATAACATGAGGTGTTTCTTCCACACAAAAGAGTTTGAGAGTTAAACACTCGATAGGCTTTGCTGGATCGTTCAGTTCCAGAGTATCCAAGAAAAATTTCTGGATCAGCCTTGCTATCAAATGTGTTAAACTTTCTTTTGTCATTGTTATGAATGAAACGCCGAGAACCGAAAGCATGAAAGTATGAAATTGTTGGCTTCTTGTTCTTCCATAGTTCGTATGGAGTTTTTCCATGTCTTTGAGTGAGGAAGGAGCGGTTCTGTATGTAGCACGTGTTATTGACTGCTTCAACCCAAAACTTCAGTGGGAGTTTTGATTCGGCTAGCATCGTCCTTGCTGCTTCCTTCAAAGACCTGTTTCTTCTTTCTGCTACTCCATTTTGCTGTGGAGTTCTTACTGCAGAGGTTTCATGACTGATTCCTCGCACTTCGCAGTAGTCTCGAATGATTGCGTTGAGGAATTCAGTCACTCTATCTGATTTGATGCTGATGATGTTGACTTCCTTTTCAACGCTTAGTCTTTTCAACAGCTTCGGCAGTTCCAGCAGTGTTTCTCCCTTGTTGTATATAAATACAACCCAAGTATATCGAGAATAATCATCTACGACAACTAAGGTATACTTTCTACCATTGTAACTTCTGGGAGATATCGGACCAAAAAGATTCATGTAAAACAGTTGGAGAATCCTTTCAGAGAAATGTCCTGTCTTTGACTTGAATGACGTCCTTGTTTGCTTTCCTCTTTGACATGCTTCACATTCTTGCTTCTTCTGGAACACAATAGAATGTAAACCTTCTACCAGTTGATGCTTAACAAGTTTGTTGATCGTCTTGAAGTTGAGGTGGTTGAGTCTTCTGTGACATAGCCAGTTGAGCTCTGAGTTGCTTTTGCTGATGAGACAAGTTTTAGGCGGACTATCTTCCCAAGATACGACGTAGAGACTTCCTTGCTTGATTCCTCTCAGCACCACCTTCTTCTGGTTGTATTTCACAGTGAATTCATCTTTCTTGATCTTCACTGCGAATCCGTTGTCACAAAATTGACTCACAGACAACAAATTATGTTTTAGTCCAGAAACATAACTAACATTACTGATACTGGCGTTACCCATGTTGAGCACACCATAGCCTTTTGTTTTGCCTATTGAGTTGTCTCCGAATGCAACTTTTGATCCAGCTTTCTCAACGTATTGAGTGAGACAGAAAATTTCTTTGACCGTTGTCCTCCAGTCTAAACTTTTCAGTATCAGTTGATACTTCTTCAGTCATATAAAAGATTTTCGAAAAATAGCCTACTGGTGTATTCCCTCCCCCATACACCAATTCAGTGACCCTCCGGGACCCAACACATACTACCTAAGTACATGACACTACAAGAACCCAATCCCATATATATATATATATATATATATATATATATATATATATATATATATATATATATATATGGTTGAGTTCTATGGAGAATTATCTTTTAGTTCATCATGAACAAATCTATACATTTTACGCACAGATCAACATAAGTAATGAACATACGTATTTAGTAAAAATAGAGAAAAACTCGCAACCAGCAGGATTCGAACCCGAGGCAAATTTTTGTTCATGCGGTACATTGATTTGTTCATCAAAATTATAGATCTGTTCGTTTTTGTTTCATGAATTCGCTATTCTCTAAATATTTAGCGATCTCTGTTGAACCTTTCTCTCTCTCTCTCTCTCTATATATATATATGGAGTGGTTCAAATTAGTTCATATATATATATATATATATATATATATATATATATATATATATATATATATATATATATATCCTTTAAAATATGAATATTATTTTTAATTTTTAGATCGTGTAAATCTATGATGAATTAATTACTTTGCTGAATAAATTCGTAATTTAAGGGTTATTTTCCAGGCGATAAATTTCTATTTTATTGAATTTATTATTTCTCACAGGGTGCGTTTACTTTGATGAAAAAAATGAGAGAAAAAGTATATTTTCTTCCATTTTTTATCATTTTCACATGTTTGCTATGATGGAATTTTTTTTCGGGGCAGGCTGAAATATTTTCTCGGGCAGCCCCTTTTTCACTCATTTTCTCTTCAATGTTGGATAATATTATCCTAAGGTAGGGGTGTGAAAATATTATTTAACATTTTCTCATCTTTTCATCTCTAGTAAACATATGATAAAAAAAAGGGTTAATTACGCCAAAAACCATGAACTATACCCCAATTTCCAAATTTACCATGAACTTTGATTTTTATCAAATTTTCCCTGAACTTAAGGGCGTGATCAATTTTTCCATGATTTTCGAAAATCCCCAATTTGACTGCTGACTTGGCACCATTTAAGTCACCTGAAAGCTGACTTGGCACCGGCGACAATGTGAAGAAACGACGTCGTCCTATACTCGTGAAACGACGTCGTCCTGTTTGAATTTCCAATTTTCAGATCGGGATTTGGGGCGGCGGATCTGCGAGGGGTGGAGGTGACTGGCGCGGCGGCGACAGGGGCGCCGGATCTGGTGCGGGTGCCGGAGGCAGAGCAGAGCCAGAGCTGCTCTCGGCCAGAGCAGAGGGGGTGGTGGAATTCGCCGGAAATCGAGCAGCAGCAGTCGAGCCCAAACCCCACTGCTGCATCTGGGAGGCGGCGGATCTGCAGAGATGGTTGGTGGGGGCGGATCTGGTTTTGCGAAGGTGGGGGAAGGTGGTGCGTGGTGGAGAGAGAATGGAGCGGCGGCGGTGAACCTGTCGTCGTCTCCGATCTGCCAAAGAGGGAAAAAAATAAGAAGATGGGAAAAAGAAAAAAAGGGGGAAATAGAGGAGGAGTTAGGGTTTACCGATTTCGGGCGGCGGCGCGGCTTACGCCATGTCCGTGCGCGTGTGAGAGTGTGACAGAGGGAATGAGAGAAGAGGAGGGAGTAGGAGACGGCGGCCGTGTGGCCGGAGAGGAGGAACAGGCGGCGGCGCACCGCGTTAGTGGTGTCTGCTGTCCTGTTTCCGGCAGAGTGAGCGAGAGGGATAGAGGCGAGAGGGTGAGAGAGGAAAGTTCAGGGAAGGAGAGAGATGGAGCAGCCGCGCCGCTCGCCGGCAGCGGCGGCCGCGGACAGAGGGACCGAGAGAGAGAGATGAGTGTGTTTGGGGAAGAAGAAGAACGATCCACGTAGGAGAGAGAGAGAGAGAGAGAGAGAGAGAGATGAGTGTGTTTGGGGAAGAGAGAGAGAGAGAGCCGAGCCACGTAGGCGCCTTGTCAGCTCGGTATTGCCACGTAGGGAGCCAGCTCAGACCGGAGTATTACCGGAGGTCAAAATCATGGAAAAATTGATCACGCCCTTAAGTTCAGGGAAAATTTGATAAAAAACAAAGTTCATGGAAAATTTGGAAATGAGCCCAAAGTTCATGGTTTTTGGCGTAATTAACCCTAAAAAAAAAGAAGAAAATGATAAAATATTTTCTCATCTTTTCTTATTCATTCTTTTCCAATGAAAATTTTACAACCAAAATAAACGCACTCATAGAGAATTATAATATTTCATGGGAATGTATTTAATATAATAAATAATTAGTTCGTATGTTGAAATTTCAAACCTCCTAATAATTTATTATCCGAAATTAATAAAACGTGAAAATTAATGGGAAAACGATATATACATGCAGTTTGCACATATAGATTAATCATATATGGTGTGCGGGAACTAGTCATGGCGTAGCATGGAACTTTCGGTGTATCTATCAAACATAACTGTAATATTTTTCTGTCAAAACTCAGAATTCAGAAAAACAAAAATTAGTTTTACTTTTACACAAGGTGATAAAGTATCAGACCAGAGCTTCATTTAATGCAACTACATTGCAGGAGGATCCCTTCTGGACCGGATTGTAGTAGGACTCCCATGTCCTAAATAAGGTTTCATCAATGCGAAAATTAATGGATAAATATCGTGTGTATATATATATATATATATATATTTTGAAATTTCAAATTAATAGATTTATATAAGAAATTACTTGCGTCTATATTTCAACGATGCCAGAATGATGACGTGACTTGCCAGATGTCACCGTGTAATTTATATTTTATTGTTTCAAATGACATGGCACAAAACAACGATTTTTTATGAGTCGTCCAGATGCTCTTAATTACTTGTCTTGCTTTGGATAGTGATGAAGAGTCCGATGCCTCTGATAGGAATGAGATGACACTCCATCTCACAGAGAAGCAATATAAACTGGCAAAGTATGAGGCCAATCAATTTGATATTTTGCAATTATGGTTGAAGAATAGTCCACGTGATCCCATTTTGTCTATAAGATGACAAGATATATATATTAACTATTTTCATATCCAATGTTTCTTCGATCAGAGGCTGCATTTAGCACAGGAAACCGAGATCTCTCCCCATATAGGAGCTCATTGACCTCCAGTATGGTTGAAACTTTGATTTGTACTGAAGATTAATTGAGAATTAGTTCTATTGACAAGAAAGATGAAGTACCACATGAAGAATTACAAAGAGAATTTGAAATGAGTAAGTAAATTTCATTATATTGTTTAATATGAATATTATTTAGCTTCAATATGCTTTATTTGTTGATTTATTTTTTAATATTTATTTGTTAATCTATTCATATCTTATTTGATTATTTATTTGTTTAGAGTGTTAACCCTTCGAACTGGAGAGACGAGGCCGACACAAACAACTCGGAGTGAGAGCGGGTCGATGAGGGGAAATTGCCAACTAGTAAGTGGAATGAATTTTGTGAACTTTTTTTGCACTACTATGAGTCTATGACATAGTGATTATGAATGAACAATATTAATATATTTTGATATTTTTTTGGAATTACTATTAGTGACTTTGTAGGTGTTGGAGCGTTGGTTGGCCATTGATTGAACATTTGAACCTGAAATTTTGTTGTTGTTGATTTTGGCAGTTTCAGTATATTTTTTGGCTATAGGTTTAAGTGTTTTCTTCCATGGATATATAATTAATTAAATAAAAAGGATATTTTTATTTTTTGTAAAGAATTTTTGAAAATGCGGGTACCCTCATTCCACGGGTCAAGTACCCGCAATTTTCATGTAGAAATATCCTCAATATGCAGGGATTCAAATAATAGTGGTAATGAAGGTACCCAAATACCCGCAGTGAGTATCCGCTGCGGGTATTCGGGGTACTCGCATATATAGGCGATACGGGGGGTGCAGGTAGCATATTTGAAGGATTTTACGGGTCGGGTATCCGCAAATAAAGAGTACCCTACTCGCCCCGAATTTACAGCCCTAGATAGACTCACACGTTTAATGCTTGATTAGAGAATTACAATTAATGGACTCATTTGATTATAACCCTAATTTATTTTCATTTTTGAGAATGAATAATTATAAATGAGACAACCCAAAGTAGGACTCGTCAATCTTTACATTTTAGAAAGTTTTTTTTTTGGGGGGGTTTGTCATTTATCATTTTTCTTTAATGATTTTTTAAAAATTATTGGGAAAATAGCGTCAAAATCCACCAAGTTTGAGCCGATTCTTATTTTTCCCATGACTTTCTAATTTCTCATAAAAATTCATAACATTTGATCCGATTTGCAATTTTCCCATAAGTTGAAAATTCCCCCAAATTGATGCTTACATGGCAATTGAAAAATACACGTAAGCTACGTCATCTAGCGAGTAAAACGACTTCGTTTAATTAACCCCTAAACATTTTCGTTTTGGTTAATTTCGGGGATTAAGTCAGATTCTGAAGATTAGTTTTTCAAGTTAGGGTTCTTGAAGAGCAATTCCCAAAAAGTCTCAGTTCCAAATCTGGAGTTCCCATGTCTACTTCACACTCATCATCAAGCTCCCGCTCTCATCCCGACGCTAGAATACTCTGTGGCCATGGGCTCCCATCTGTGATTCGAATTTGCACACAGATAAAAATTCAGAGCGTCGACTTCATACATGTCCTCGTGCTTCATAGCGTTGATATAGTGGAACGATTGTGGATTGTGGAGTTGGATTAGGGCTTCTCAATAACAGCAAAATAAAGGATAAGAACAAACACTAAAATGGATTGTAGAGAAGATGATTCAGATTTGAAGATTTTGGTGCAAGAGCTTTAAGATGAACTCAAGAAATTCAAAAGTCATGGGAAAAATAAGAACTCGCTCAAAGTTGGTGAATGTTGACGCTATTTGCCTAATTAATTTAGCCTCAAAGTAACGACGTTTAATCCTAATTTAATCTACTCGGCATAAGTATGATACGTAAGTTACACGTCATCAATTTTATGGCCGAAAAACATCTGACGAAGCCATCATTCAAACTTCACGCAAATAAAACCTGTGCCCACAGCTTACTAGCTAGCAATAAGTCCGGGATCGAATCCATAGGGAATTGAGTGTAATCTCTCCTGCAATGGTGTCACTAAAAGAGGGTTTTGTTTCTGGTTGTTCCGGTCACAACAGTTTTGTCGGAAAAACCGAGTATAGGACTAAACTGAAATAAAAAGTAACTTGGTCAATGGACAAAACGATTCTGACATTGATTCGACTCACTAAACATGAACTTGTTACTCGGTCATTGGTTCAAAGATATTTACCACACTCGTATACCAATTGGTTATACGCACAAGACAGCTACACCCCCAATTTTCACGCGCCACGCACGCAACAACCCTATGCCCAATCTATCCTTCCCATTATAACTCCATAAATTATCAATTAATGGAATTAAATATCCTGGTCAAAAGGCACTCCCTACGTTGGCCTCTCACTTGAGAGTGTTATGCTCAAGATGTATTCAGATTTAGATAGACCCAATTTAACTCTTACATGGGTTTTTCACCACTAGTCACGACTCCAACACCAGCTGTACTCTTCGTAGGTCGAAATTCCTTTCGCCTTGTGCCCCAAAGTTTACTTGTGGCCAAAGATCCCTAGTTAACTAGTGATCAGTTAATTAACCAAGTTGCCCAAATCGTATTTTAATCAAACCTAGTGTATCATGAATATACTCATGCAGCTATTATGCCCAATTAGACCTCTTGAGTTTTAAGTGTTCATGTTTAGTTTATCTTGCCCAAATCAGAATACAAACTTAGCTAGAAATAAAATAAATAACAAAGGCAAAAGACATAATAGAAAACATGAAGGGAAAAATACTGAATTGAAATTACTTAAACGAAATTGTACTTACGGCCAAAAGTGTCGTTTCAAGCATAAAAAAAAAACTAAAGTTTTAATCCCACAACCTAGGAAAGTTCGAACATAAAACTATGGCGCAACAGAGGTCACTGAATGGATTCCTACGTCTCTATTTTGTCTTGCAGCTATGTGGTATTTATAGGCATGAATTAGGGCTCATGAAGGCCCAGCCCAAAGGAGTGGCCTGGGATTAGGGCTCTTTTGCCTCATATTGCATCCATATCTTCAAGTTGTTTTGTTTTTATCCAGACCTTAAGGGATAATGTTTTTGAATTTTCATCCTTATTCACATCTTCTGATCAGATTGAATTGCCTTTGCCCTCAATACGATCTTATATACTTCATCTCCTGCACTCTTCTTCTCTAACCCTTCTGCGTCTTCTACCATTGATCATCTTCCGATGCCACTGGATCCTAAGCGGTACTTATGGGCAAAGGGCTATGTTACTTGAGAAACTCCAAACTTCATTTAAACTTTTGTAACCTGCTGCTTCAAGCTCCAATTGGCTTTGTATTTGTGCTCGTACTTCTTTCCCGAAATGCAGTCGCATTATGCCTAGGACATTCTTCCGATGCTACTAGATCCCGCGCTGTACTTATGGGCAAAGGACCGGTTTGCCCAACCACCATCTTCTCAGACTTTTGGTCTTCAGGTCAGGTTGTTGTGTGCCCTGAATACCTCTGCATCAAAACCGTGCCTCTTCTCGGAATGCAGCAGCATTTTGCCCTACAAGCACCTTCTGCCCAAAGATCGGGCATGCCCTAGAACTATGCCCTCCCAGACACAAGACTCTAACAAAATAAAAGGAAAAAGACTATCTAGACCTAGACAAACACGAAAAACGAGCACAAACATGGGCTCATCAACGTCATTAAGGAAAAATTACAAATCGGATCAAAGGTTATGAATTTTGACAAGAAATTCAAAAGTCATGAAAAAAATAAGAATTCGCTCAAACTTGGTGGATTTTGACGTTATTTGCCCAAAATTATTTGTAGAAGCATATGGAATCTTAAATGTAAAAAACCTTAAAATTATGAAAAGAGACAATGGGCTAGTCTAACCCATTTCATATAGCAAAAGGATTTTTTATCCATGAAGATAAAAAAAGTTCAAAATACTACTCCTTTAATCATTTTTTAGTATAAATGTATTAATACGCCTTTAATGAGTTTTTTTTAAAAAAAATAATTCGCGATTGTTACATATTTTTGCGAAAATAGAGTCAAACAGTGTTACACGATTTTCATAAAATAGTGCGTAAGTTGCGAAAATCATCCCCGGTCAATAGATCCGATGCTAAAGTCACACTTCTCTTAATGAAGTTGTCCATAAAATCGTGTAACAATTTATTTTATAATGTTACACAATATTTTTGCAAAAGTGTGTAACATTGTAAAAAATTTGTAATTGTGAAGAAAAAAAATGTGTAACAGTGTAAAATACATTTTACAGACTTTTCACGAGTAGTACACGATTTCGCAAAATTGTGTAAATCGAAAAAAGTGTGTAACAATATATTTTACACATGCATACACAATATAAGTGTATTTTTGTCACAATGACTACTATTTCCACAATATCACTACAAGAAAACCTTGATTTAGCTACGGATTTAACGACGGTAATTACAATGGGTCGCCGTTAACGATTGATTTTTACGACAGATTATGGAATGTAGTCGACTTGTAGTCTCGCGATGGAAATTGAGACGAAATTCTATCTCTAAGATGTAGCGATTGACGGATTGAGGATCCATTTTAAAAATTGAAAAATTAAAATTTAAATATAGTGACAAAATCTTTCCGTCGATAAAAATATTAAAAATAATTATAAAATTAAAAGAGAAAACTAATGACAGACATTTTCGTCGCAAAACTTTGGAATAAAATTTTGGGTAAATAGCGTCAAAATCCCTATACTTTCCCCGTTTTCGCATATTTCCCCTGACTTTAAATTCGCGATAGAATCCTTGACTTTGAATCTTGTTCCCGTTTCTCCCAAAAAAATGACCGGCGATATATAGAAATGCTGACATGGAGTCCGGAAATCCACGTAGGATTAAATTCCGGCGTATTAAGCGACGTAGTTTTACTTAATAATGTAAAACGTCGTCGTTTTTGCCTATTTTCGGGTTTTAAATGTCAATCCCACATAGAAATTTAGGGGAAAATTTCTTTGGTACACTAATTAGGGTTCTTGTTCATGGGTTCTTCTTCTTCAGCCAAATCCATGTCTTTCTCGTCATCTTTCCGGCGGAACGTCAGCAACGAGGGCCGAGTTATGTGCGGCCATGGACTCCCAGCTTCAATGTACGTCTCCCACACTGAAAAGAATCCAGAGCGCTGATTTTGTATATGCCCTATGGCTCCGGTAAGTTCTCGATGTTCAATTCTTGTTTTGGTGTCACGGAAATGGTGGAATGATTGTGTTGAATTGTTTATGTAGTCGAATGATTGTGGATTGTGGACTTGGATTGATCCCGAGCTATCTCCATACTATAAGCAAGCCTTCAATACCTTGAAGCTTAGAATGAGGAACGAATTACCAGAAAATGAGGCGATTGTTGCAGAAGATGAATCTGAGGAGTTGGCCATGATCAAAGAACTTCAAGTTGAGCTCAAGAAAATGGCAATGCAGATGACACACATGTATAGATTGTTGTTTATGCTTATTGTTTTCTTTGTTGTGTTCATAGCTTTCAAATGAAGTGTATTGTACTGGGCATTTTCAATGCTGTTTCTTTTGGACAAATGAGAGTACCATTTGAGCACCATTTTATGGCTCACTTCTTTCTTGTTATGAAGAATACTAAAGTCTTGCTTTATATCCAACTGAAATGGGTAAACAACTAAAATGCAAAAGACAACCATTCAACATCCCACTGAAAGTTGTAAACATTCATCCATCCAACCATACAGATATGTAAAAGACAACAAACTGATCTGAAAAATCCATCCATCAACCTTTATATTAACCACCATTCAAAATCCACAAAGTTGCTTAACAAAAAAAAGAAGGGTTTAAGCAGTTTGCACAAAGTTTGCTTAACTGATACAAGGGTTTATATTAACAAAAAATCCATCCATCATGTAGACAAAAACTTCTTCATACTACAGCCATCTAGGTTGGTCCAGCGGTGCTCTCCTGAGTTTGGGGGACTTGTGTTGCAGATGAACTCACTTTGCTTGAAGAAGATGCTGCCCTCTTCACATGAGTCACCACACTTTGTTGTGGTGACTGCTTCATTGATCATGAAGATAAGCAGAAGTTAGCATAGACTTTGGTCACTAATGTGCATTTAAATTACAATAGTTCCCTTCGGATATGACAAAAAATTAAACTCAAATAACATCTATAAGGAAGCACACTTACGGATTAGCCATCGCCGATGATGATGCAATCAGTTGGAACACTTGAAAATGGAGATATCGGACTTTCCTTCTTCCTCAGGAGCCGATGAAGATGACACAGTGATGAGTGAGTGACTCTTCGTTTTTTTACCTTCCTTAGTTTTACTTTTACAATTTGATTTGGTAGGGTTAATTAATTCTATAGGCAAACGACGACGTTTTTACTGATTTACGTGACTAAGCAAACTTAGTTTAATGACTCAGCAAAATTATGCCACATAAGTGACACGTCATTGGAGTTAGTCGCCGAAAAATTAATTAAGGGAAAATTACGAAATTAATCACCGGTCAAGGATTCTATCGCGAATTTTTAAAGCCAGGGGAAATATGCGAAAACGGGGAAAGTATAGGGATTTTGACGCTATTTACCCTAAATTTTTTAAAAATTTACTTATGCGAAAACGGGGAAAGTATAGGGATTTTGACGCTATTTGCCCTAAATTTTTTAAAAATTTACTTATTTTAACGACGGACCTGTCCATCTTAATTCTGAAATAGCTCGGGCACCCAATTCCCTTTTTCATTTTACGCCCTAACTCCTCAAAATCGAACTAACACGCTGGAAATTTGCTCTCCTCCCGCCACCGCTGTTGATTTGTTGTCGTGGTCGTCTTCTCCAACTGTTGCACAACACCAGAACGCCTCTCCTCCCGCCGTTGCAAAACGCCTTCTCCATTGGGGGCTTCTCTCTCTAACTCCCTTCGATATCCTCATCCTTCACTCAACCCTCCCTCGGCTGACAACAATAACCGCCCTCAAGGTTAGAGCCAACCCTCTACTTGTGAACTGCTACTACATTTGGATATTATAGAACTTTGCTTGTTGAAGAGTTTGTTTCAGTTACTTTGTATGTTAGTTGTGTTTTTAATCCCTCTCTTCAATCGTACGTTGTCTCACCATTATGTTGTAGAAGAGAAACTTCCTTTGAATGTGCAAGGTCCTTTGTCTACTTAGCATTCTAACGTCTGCTCACAAAGTGAAGCTCAGCACATCAAAACCCTCTCTCTATATATTCTGATTAAAGTGAAAGAGCATTCTATAATTTGGTTTTCTGATCTCCTTGTTAGTACAACTCAATGAAAAATGCTCACCCTTTAGGCTTTAACAAAGCTATCTATTTATTTGTTGGCACACCTAAAATGTTCTGACAGTAATAAGTAGAATGTACACAGTTGTCTAATCTCATTGTATTTGAGACTTATACATAGAGGTAAACGTGTTCACTGTTCCGGTTCGAACCGGACAGGAACTGCTGGTTCCACGGTTCCAAATTTTTGCATCGTCGCACTGTCAAATTTCTCTGTATTTGTAATGCTTAATATGACAATATACAACTGAATGTGCGTAGGCCTACTGGCCTATAAAGCACAAACAGTAGTCGAAGCTAGTACTATTTGTTCATCATGTGTACCAGATTTCTGAAAGTTGCATACTCAAGGCATCCAACTGGGCGTACCTCGAGTGAAACACACGACGACATGACAGTGGACGGACTAAGGAGGCTTCATGGAGTAGGGACTTTGCAGCAGATATCCAAGATTTCATCCAAGGGAGCATGGTCGCCAGTCCCTTCATCCTTCCTTGCATAGAGCAACTGCTTTCCTTTAAATACAAACATTCCTCCCTAACAATCATGCATAGCGAATTCCATTGTTAGAGGAGAGATGAACAAGTTCATTACTTGAAGCTAGAAAATTTAGGAACATAATTCAAAACCTGTTGCAGAACACTGCTGGTATCATCTGGAGTGGCTCTGATAGTGTAGTTCTTCATAGCCTTCTTCAACTCTTCATATCTTGAAAATACTTTGATCTGCACAGATTTATGAAACAGAAAATATCTTAAAAGTTGAGTAGAAACATGCTATCTTACTTTCATAACAAGAAATCTTGCAAATCATGATAGAGATTGAGAACAATACGCTAGCTGGGTTGAGAAATGTCCGGCGAAAACCATAATACAAGCCCAAAACATCATATGCCTGAAATTCAAGTTTGGGGTTAGGAATTAGCTCAAACTTGCATGAAGAATAGCAGACTCAACTGGTAGTGACAGGGTACCTTACGATCAGGGTCGGCATAAAGAGAATCCATTGGAAATGGTAGCTGCAGGTAGAAGAGAATAATTGGTATTAAGGATCAAATTCATGTAAATTAATAATATAAAGAGAGAAGAGTTCCATCTTGTGACTCATTTTCATAAAGAGTTAGGAGCAAACACTAAATATACACACATATTAACAGAATGAGAATAAAGTTGTGTGATAACGAGATTACAATAAGGTCCCGTATTATAATAAACAATGCTTTTACTTTAATCAAGGTGTCATAATATGCCAATTTCTAAAACTTTGCGTTAATGGATGCAGGCTCAATATGTGATGGTAGTAAGGTAAAGGATAGACTCATAACAAATGATGTTAAAAAATATATCAACCATGAGAATATGGTAGTAAGGTAAAGCCGTAAAGGATAGACATTTCTGATATAATTTCAACCCAATCCGGTAATTAGCAAAATTTGATAGTTATGCGGAACTGCACTTTAAACCTCCTAACACGACCATGAGAATATGATTAACCTTATTCTGACAAAATAAAGAAAGCCCCCAAATAAAAGCCATTAAATGAGTTTTTATACCCATGGATCATTTGGAAAATGAAACAAAAAGATAAGTCAATTACTCTTTCACCAAGAAGTTTAGCTTTGTCAGGAGTTCCAACACCAACCGCAATTAACTTGACACCGGCTGAGTCTAATTTCTCCTTTGCTTCTTTAAGTGATGCAGCAAGCTCCCAGCTAGAATAAAGAAAGGAAAGAGCGCGTTGTAAACCAGAGACAAATAAACTTACAATTTTTAAATGAGATTTACTGGGGGAAGTAAAAAATTTACCAACAAAAACACCCAAAGTGCCTCAAAAGTGCAACAACAGCAATTCCCTGGAAATAAAAAGTTTCCAGTAAAAAGTACGTGAGACGAAACACAAAAGTAGCTAATCTACTGATATAGTACGTTAAATTGCACTTGAGACAAACCTCAGGTTGAAAAGTTGAGTTGAAGTAAGATATATCATTTACAATCAAATTATGGTGATTGCTAGGCCAAGAAATTTGAAATATTGCTATTTGATACGTAATTATATATGCATACTACTTGGAAAGATTTCAAGTTACAGTCAAATTATGGTGATTTCTAGAAGAACTTAGAAGGGAATAACATCAAATCCAGATGGCTATATCGTATTACAGACATACATGGTTCACAAAACAAATGAAGATTTTATGTGGTGTTGTCCACTAGATCTTCTGTAAACAAATTGCATATAATAGATCCTCTAATGTCGGTTTAACTTGCAATATATATCAAGAAGTTACGGTAAAACTTGAAATCCTGGAACTTAATTTTGGTCTAACTGAATGAACCTTGAACCGAGATAATTGGATATTCATTTCTATAGATCCAAGCTCACGCATCTGATTCAAGTTTACTAGTCCCACCATCTAGTTCTATACACATTGTTGCTTTTAGACGCATTTGCGTAGAGAAAAATAAAAAAGATTATGAAATAGAAATATTTTCATAATATTTCAAAATTTTCAGATTAAGCTCGCAACAAGCATATTCTTCTTTCCCTTTTCTTCCCTGTCCTTCACTGAGTTTTCTTGGTATTAATAAAAAAAAAATAGTTCTAATTAACAGTGCAAAGAAGTTAGATTTTAGGCAAATTTAGTTATCATGCAACAGGAAGATAATCAAGACAAGAGCATAGAACTTATACAACCTTCAAACTGATTATGCATTTTACATGAATCGGAATTGTGAAGATGCAAAGCGCCATATTCATCATCTCTTCCAGCATTTCCTCATTACACTAACTAAAATAAATATGGTCAGATATCTCATATCATATGATGTACTTCATCCGAATTCATACATCATTTAAACGTTCCAAAACTAATATTTTCCACTAACTAGTAACGACTTCAACTAGACCAATCAAGATTTTGCCGAAAATTAGAATACTCATAAATATTATGTCAAGATGTAGCGAAAATGTTTCGAAAAAACAAAATTCAATCACACTTAACTCATTAATTTGAGCAAGAGAAGTTAAAAATATAAAATAAGTGAGTCACTAATTTGTGCAACCAACTCCATGGTGTTTGAGGTCGAAATTGTCGGCATCCACTTCACAAGTCTCTAAATTTGGGGGAACAGTGGTTGAAATTTCAAAAAAATGCAGTAAGGAATCACAACTAAAAGTAGAAAATAGGGTACACAATTCGCAACAGCATAAGCAACTAATGATACCTCTTGCTGATCCCAAAGGTCCTTCAATTGCACGGGCTCTCCGGCGGCGGTGAAGATACTGACTTCTCCGAGCACATCCGATATGTCATCGGGCACGACGGCGGCGGCGGTGGACGACGCCCTGGCCATGAGCGACGGCCTATTTGGTTTCCGTCGGAAACGAGGTGTGATTATGGGCTTAGTTGAGATAGCTAAAGATTGGGAAGGGAATAGTGATTTTAGAGGGAGGGGAAGAAGGGAAGTGGACGGAGTTAGAATTCGTGGAGATATGATTTTCGCCATGCTTGGTTAGGATTCAGCTCAAAGTCTGGTTGGTATATTTCCCCCGTAACGGTTGGGAAGCTGACGTGGCATTTCCTTGTTTAATTAAGTTACTATTTATATAAAATTTATAGACAGCCAAGTTTAATTATGAGAGGCCCAATACTTATCTATTTAGGGTTCATCTTCTAAATTAAGGCCGGCCCAATCCTCTTATTCTTCTTTTCTCCCTCATCATCTACTACTGTCTGCAACCTCTCCTTCTCTTTCTTCTTTCAGTTCCTGCCATCTTCTAATTCTTCTTCTCAAACACTTCCTCTTCGACCACCGCCGAGTACGCCCTTCTCTCTCTGCTCTTAACTAAGTTATTTATCGACAACCCGGTTTAATATGCTCCAAAGGGTAGTATTTTAATCTCAAATTGATCTTGGAATTGGAAATACTCGTTTATGCTGTTACCAATTCGGCTGTTCAACATTCTCAATAAGAGTAAAATATTTTCAGCAAGTATTAAGAAGAGTTGAGATACAGCAGCAAAATTTTGGGTGGAAAATGTGAGAGGATTTCTTCCAACTATTCAGCTTTTATCTATGTCATATAATAGATATTAGATAGTATGTTTTTCTTAAATCCAAATATATAGTTATTATATATGTAGATTAAGGACTTCTTTTGTTGATATAGATATGATATGCTGGGTAGCTTCATATTTCAATTCGTCTATTGTTTCCCGATCTTCTTCTCGAAAAACCCAACTAAACCCCTGTTCATTCCGTTTTCAGATCTCATGAGTCTTCAAATGATCGTCTCTTCAGTGGCTCCGCCGGCAGCTGTCGGTTCTGGAATTTGCTTCCGGCGGTCCAGTGCGTCGTATAGCTTGAGGTTTGCCGCCGGCGGTCTCACTTCAGCTTCCAAAGAGCTCTCTTCTTTGTCCTCCACCTTTTTTCCCGTCAAAAAGGTGAGCTGATGCTTGATTAAACGGTGCAAATCCATGTAGCTTTGTGACCGTTTCGATTTTCTTTGATTGATTAAGTGGCTGAATTTGTAGAATATTGTAAAAAATGTAGAATCCCCTGTTAGTGTAAAGCTCCATTGTAGGACTATAAGCTGATGCTGAGTTCTAATTCACTTAGGTTAAAGGATTTGAAGTTGGGGGTAGTAGCTAATCCCTGTGGTGGTTGTTTATTATTAGGGATTTTATATCCATATTTTTTTAATGACTTTGATGAATTTTAGTTTCAATCAGTTTGAATCCACATTTTCATATTATATAGTCGTTGTTAGCTAATTAGTAGTTGGATTATAATGTTTAAATTATTTCAAATTGCTATGGAATGCCCATTCGTTTGTTGTGGGAAATCAGTAGAATCCAACACAAGATTAGTTATAAGTAGTTTCTAATTTGCTTACTATACCATAAGCTACAAAATTGAGTTTCTGGTTCTCTTATCATTTAAAGTGATGAATAGGTGACCTAGAACTAAGTTGTTAGGGATACTAACGTGGAAGCAAGCCGGTTGGCATTCTGAATCGTCTCAAGTATGCACATCACAGAATGCCGGAAACAGTTTAGAGCTTCAGATATGCAATCTATAGTAGAATGGTGTGTGCGATTCCGTGCTTTTTGGAATGTCATCCTTTTCATTTTAGGTCCCCTAAGCAAATTTTTGGTACTTTTTAAGCAACATGAGTCTTCTTTCTGTATAATGTCTATGTTAGATTGTGCTTTATATCTTGAGAAATTTGCATATACTTTTGTCCCTCTAAACCTTGGAAACAATCTTATGGAAAGCATTCTTTCGGAAATTGTTCTGTGTGTTGGCTAATTTGTTGCTTGACATCTAAAACAGTATTATATTGCTAAACCATATGTTTCTGGTCGTTCTCTCGTGCCTTTTCTGTTCATGGTTTTGATCTATTTGAAACAAAATTTTTGGTTTTTTTTTTTATGCTTAGATTGATAAGGTTGCTGATAAACTACTAACATACATAGTCCTAGTTTTTATATGAAATCTTGGTGTTCAGGGGCGGAGCAAAGGCCAGACATGCCTTGGTGATTGCTGGGCAATTTTTTTGTTATTAATATTTAGATTATATTTGTATTTTCCTCACTTTTTATATTCAAAAAAGTAATTTCGTTCGTCCAAACTTATTTCTAAATACAAAAATGTAATTTCGCCGTCCATTTATAAAATCTTAGCTCCATCCCTGTTGGTGTTATTGCCCAGATTATCTTATATGGGGAGGGTTGTAGGTCAGAAATTAAATCATAATGGAACTGATGAAGAAAACAATAAGTGAAGTTTCCATTGAACACATTTCTCCCCTGTGGAAACTACACTATGCAAAATATTGGTTTATTATTTACCAACTATGAAGTTAGCAGAAGACTGATAATAAATAAAGGCTAAGAAGATATACAGCAGTCTATCTCCGATGTTGTACTTTCCTTTCAAGATATAAGTTTCATTTCTCTCTCCAGCTCATTTGGAAGTAAAATTGTGAAAGCTTATATTGTTATCTAATACTTTATTCACTAACTGGAAAATAGGATGTGGTTGGCAGCTTCAAAGCGTTTGAGATCAAACTTAAAGATAGAGTTTCCGTGCATGCTGTGTCCACAAAGGCTGAGAATTACTTTGAACCTGATCCTGTGAAACAAGATTTCATGAGCACAGATGCTTTGACATTAAAATTTGAGGATGCTGTTTTCTTAGAACCAGCACCATCTTCTGTTGCAAAGAAATCAAAAAAGGAGGGTCCGGTGTCATCTTCTGCTTCTGCTGCAAAGTATTCGAAAAGGGGAAAGAATCCCAAACAACTTAGCACTAGTGCTGCGTTGATAAAAACCCCTGACCATTTCCAAATCTTCAGATATCCTCTTGGGACGGAGTCTGCAATAAAGGCGATGCTGGAGTGTAACACTTTGGTTTTTGTTGTCGACAAACGTGCTGATAAGAAGAATATCAAAGAAGCTGCTATAAATATGTTTAAGATAAGGGTGAAGAAAGTGAATACTTCAATCACGCCTGCTGGAACCAAGAAAGCTTATATCATGCTGCCACCGGATTGTAAGGCTGCGGACGTGGCTAAGAGGATTAAAATCTTGTGAAGATCATGCATGTGGTTCTGACCTTGCCGTTGATTTTGCACTACAACAATTTCTAGATTTATCAGGATTCGGTATCTCCGTCTGTAGATGTTCAATGTGAATCTTACTGTGTATGTATGAAGCAGAATATGAACATTTGTAGGCAGCAGCTGCATCTTGTTTCAATTTTGGAGGCAATTTTGGAGGCTATACCAGATTCTGGCATCTTCATCCTTTTACCGTTTTCTGTAAATTTTCTCTTGTTTACAGGCAGTTGCATTTGAGGCTATACAACTTACTGATTGGGTCTCTGTCTCTCAAGTTTATAATTCATATATGAATTGTGCGCTTAATACATATGGTAACTAAAATAAATAGACATTTTTTTTAGAATAAATGAATCGACATCCTTTTTGTGTGTTCAAATGGAAATAACATCATTCGATTCGTTAGGTGAATCAACGCTGCTATTTTTGTCGTACATTTGGAATTGATTTTGTTAAATTTTTTCTTTTGCCTATTTTTCTGAAGCAATAATTGATTTTTATGCATATTATATGGTGTGTGAAGTTGATGAGCTCACACGATCCAACACGCATAGTTTATTATCAATAAGTCAAAAATCGTCGATTTCAAACCTGAACCGTTCACGGTTCATCGGAAGGGTGAAATGTAATCGGTCGTGTCTGAGGGTAGGGACGGTTTCACATCGGGCCTTAGTTCGACAGTTCAGAATTCTATTTCAATTGCTGGTCCAATGATAAATTATTGAATTTTTCAAATTTTTTTTTGAAATATTTAATTTGATGTAGGTGTATCCTTTTTTAAATGTTACTTGACTCTAAGACTACATCACTCATAATAATCCAATCACATTCAATTTCTTATTCTTTCGATAAACTCGGGTGTTACACAAATCAAGCATTTCTCTCTTTCGTGGAATAAAATATGCATTTATACATGGTGTAGGGATTTTCCACCATCCAATATTATGAATAAATATTAGAGTTAAAAGGTTATTAAAGCAAGTAAAAAAAAAAAGGTTACCGAAGGAAAATATGGTGATTATGGAATATAAATTGGCTTGAGTGATTCGTTAACAACCCGAATATGCACGAAATATACACCTATATAATTTGGAAAAAAGTAGTAATTAATTTAGTCCCTATCATAAATATTTATATGGCGTATGATACTTTGTACTCAAAATTCAATTAATCAGATTTTCCACGTTCCAATTTTGGTACAATTAAGCCCGTTGTCATTAGATGGAGGGGCTTAATTGAACCCAAATTGAAACATGAAGGTCATGATGATGTTGTTTATAATTTTTTTTTATATAATTATTACGTTTCACCTCCACTCTATGCGTCGCCGAAATTTAAGAGGAGATGGAGGTTGGAGGAGATCAATGACGCTCACAAACAAACATAAAACAAACCAAACATGATCTGGCATCACCGAGATATATCACCAAGCATAAGACAAACCACTCATACACACGCATACAAGCAAAATCAACAAATTTGGAATCTTATCAACACAAAGATACAAATAATAGTAGCACAGGATATTCAACCTGGCTGAATTTGATTTGGAGGTGCCGACTCCGCCAATCTCCTCCCTTCCCTCTTAAATTCCGACAATGCAGAAAAAATGGAGGTGCAGTGCAATAAAAAAAATTACAAATATGAGAGTCTGATTGATCGAATCAGGTATAGGATGTCAAACGCCATAGGGGTGTCTACAATAGGGGCTATAAATTGTTACTTTTCCCTATAATTAAATAAATAAAGAACATTCCAATCATGTTATCAAATACTGGAAATAAATTCTTGCAGTCAAATAAATTAATCTCCATAAATCAAGAATTTCAAGTTCAAATCAATCTCATGCATTAAAATAAATAAATCTCCTGAAATTAAAATAATTCTAGGCATTTAAATAATCTCGAATCTCAATATAAACTCAGAATATATTCCTGAGTAATCTCATCATTCATGATTTCTATTGATCCTTGATACTAATTCCCTATTAAGGCTAAACTCTTTCGGATGAGAAAATGTATTGGGATTCCAGAATATAAGACTCAACTCCGGAGTTAAGAAATTCTCCCTGAAATCAAATTCTGTAGCTGAGATTATGGTTGTAAACGAATCGAATCGAAACGAATATCACTATATTCGATTTGTATTCATTAAATTATTCAAGATTCGAATTAATATTCGAATACATTTCGAATAATAAATCTGATTCGTATTCGATTCGAATTGATATTCGAACTATTCGTATTTGATTCGAATATTCGATTCAATTTAAAATTTTATATAAAAAAATATCTAAAATAATATTGTAAACAATATAAGATTCTATATTCTGAAAGTGAAAGAAATATGAGCACTTGCACTTGAATTTAGGGCTCAGAGATATTAAGATTTAGCTTTAATCATTTTTGTTTTTTGTTTAATTCATTTAATTATGATTTATTAGCTTATCTATTTAATCATAAGGTTTAGGTTGGTTGTTGTTATACGTTTGTTTCATTAGTTATATCTATTCAATCATAATTAAATTAGATAGTTATAAATAACATATTATATATATTATATAAATATTTAATCAAATCGAATACTTACGAATATCGAATCGAATATCAAAATTTTCAATTTGTATTTGGTAACTAATCGAATAAAAATTATTTGTATTTGGATTCGATTTGTAACTTTTCGAATACGAATATCAAAATTCGAACACAAATACCGAATCGAACAAAATTATTTGATTCGTATACAACCCTAGCTGAGATCAACTAATTTAGGTTTAGTTGGCCGGGGCACTACACTAGGATTCGGTTTAGATTGTATAGAATCAGAGATCCGCTACTCATCTGATTTCCATAGATGAGGTCTTGATTTGCGAGAGGATCTTGGCAATCCTTCACAACTCCTGCTGTGGGATAAATTCTTTTCAAACTATAAATTTATTTGTATTTGATTGTCTTCATTATTTGGGAGTTGATATTCCACATCACATACTTGGTGTCTGCTGAGAGCGAGAGGAGTACTGAAGATAAAATTTGAATAAATAACCCACTCGAAAGAAAATCGGTAAGCATATATAAAGTGTGAAATATATAGCAACAAACTAACATAATCAAAACCTATATATTTATAAGGGTGAATTATAGTTTGTACCTTAATTTTCAGCATTTTTCAAAAATAAAATTGTAGAAAAAAAAACCCTAAATCTAGACATAAATCAATTTTTTTCTCCCAGGTTGAGAGTTTTTGCAAAAAAACATAAATCAAGAACAGTTTTATAAAAAAGGCTGAAATTTGAGAATACAAACTATGATTAAACCCTATCTACAGATGAGGTACGATGCAATACTAGATAACTGCACTTGTCTCGAAGGAAGCAAGTGTTCCTGGACTGAGAAGCATGGCCGAACACCATGCGAGAGATGAAGGCGACAAGCTAAACCCAAGTGGGCTTAGAATCCCAAAACTAGTATCAAATGATTTCTGCCTCTTTTCCTCTTCATTTTCGGCTGAATGCGGAACAAAGCGTGGGGAGAGGCTGAGCGGGGGCGGCGCCACCTCCCGCAGCCGCGTCGACTGGAGCTCGCCCGCCCCCGTCAGCTTCTGGACCACATCCTTGAATTCAATGGGCTCCACCTTGTAGATTCTCGGTGGTGTCGGCGGCAGCGGAGCGATGGGTTTCTTGGTGATCACGTTCTTGGCCGGAGATTTGCGGACGGTGTGGAGCGCCGACCGGAACGACGGCTGAGGTTTCGCGCTCTTCGTTGCTTGGCGGCAGGGATTATAAAGGTAGTGAGTTGAGGAATTTGATGAGAAAGAATATGAAGCAGATGAAGAGGAGTCTGTGTTGCTAATGGACGAATACGACTCCATGATGATTATCAAATCTTGCTTTTGCTATGTTTCCTACTTTTTGCGATTATATATATACACTAAACTCGGAAGAGAAAGTCGTGATGAGATGTATATATATTTAATATCTTAAACAATTGTAACAATTTGAATTCAAATGTTTGAGGGAAATTGGGATAGAGACCTTGTAGTTGAACAAAACAAAAAATATGAGAGAGAGAGAGAGAGAGGGAGCAAGATGTTTAATTTTGTCGCGAGTGTCGGCGTGGCTGCGGAAGCTGACCTTCCATGCCGTGAAACATTTTTGACCAATCAAAACTTATTGCCTCTATTATTGTGTAGTTAATAATACATTCTTAGATCATAGTCTCGTTGAAAATCTTGAGATTCATGCTTGTGTCACGCTTTGCAATAATGCAAACAAATATTTATAGCAACCAAAAATACAGTTAAGAAGTTATGCGGATTTATTAGATAACCAGCCGTCATCCTCATCGCCAATCAACTTGTTACTTTTATATATTATTCTATTCTATTTTTTCATAATTTATTGTGCGTTATTGTATTTCATAATTAATGTTATTATTTTAAACTCCCTCATCCCATTGTTTTTGTCCCACTTTTTCTTATTAGATTGTCCCATTAATTATTTTTGTCTTATTTCCTAAACGAGGCCAAATTAGTGAACAATAACATCTTAATTTTCGTGCTCATACAATTTAACTTCACTACCTACAACATCTTAAGTCTGGTGCTAAAAAAAGTGGAACAAGAACAATGAGACAGATGAAATAATTATTTGGGGTTGACACAAATTTTAACAAATTAGTTAAGTGTGTATGAATGGAATAAGAATCTCACTTTTGTTGTGAGTAACTTATATAGGGTACACTTACCAAAAAGGAAATGGATACTCATTTTGGTGGACTCCAGCTTAATTTTAATAAATTGTAATCATATTTCAAAATTCGAACAAAAATATGTCTATAGTAAATGCAGATAAATTGTAGCCATACAAACACGGATGAGACGATCTGCACCGATCATTCCAACTTGTAGTACCAATCAATGGTATGATTAGTACGAATGTGGACTATTCATATCAATTGTGGCGTGCAACGTCCCGAAACGATTGGTACGAATCTCAATTCAACTAGGTGTATCAAGACGATGTGCGCTACGACTGGTACTAATTCATAGCAAATGTACCATATATTTATACTCCCTCCGTCCCACGAATCTTGACACGTTTGGTTTCGGCACGAGAATTAAGGAATTATAGATTAGTGTTTTAAGTGTATAGTTAATGAAGTAGGGAAAAGTAGCAAATAGCCCTTATCATACAACCCCCTAGCACGTTTACTTCTCTATCTTTTGATTTTGGGCTGTTAACCCCTCAACATGTCATAAAGAGTGCAAAATGTCCACTGCTCTTAACGGACACTTAACACCGTTAAATATTTTTCATTTTTTGTTATTTCTTACTAATATTTCTTACTATAAGCATATAATTTTTTTAATTTAAATTTAAATGTTTGTAATATTTTTTTAAATAAAATCAGTTTTGAATACACACACACACACTTTCACTGCGTTCTTGTAACAATTAAAGTTAGATGAGATTTAATATACATATATTATAAATAAATAAAATAAATCGTACCAATTAATATATAGTATATAAAAATAAAACATAACAAATATAACCTTGTATTAATTAAAAACCCAAAAGCATACACGATATATGAAAGTAGAAATAATTCGATAGACAAAGATAACCTTGTATTAATTAAGAACACAGTGAAAGTGTGTGTGTATTCAAAAATGATTTTATTTAAAAAAATATTACAAATATTTAAATTTAAATTCAAAAAAAAAATTATATGCTTATAGTAAGAAATATTAGTAACAAATTAAAAAAATGAAAAATACTTAACGGTGTTAAATGTCCGTTAAGAGCAGGGGGCATTTTTGCACTCTTTATGATATGTTGAGGGGCGCTAACAACTCAAAATCAAAAGATAGGAAGGTAAACGTGTCAGGGGTTGTATGACATGGGGCTCTTTGCTACTTCTCCCAATGAAATATAAAAGTTATAAAGTAGGAGAGAGAATGTAATAATTATTACCTTATTTGGAAATGTGTCAAGATTCGTGGGACGACCCAAAAAGGAAAACGTGTCAAGATTCGTGGGACGAATGGAGTATATGATAAACAAGTATACCAAGTTAAAGCAAAGGCATTTAAGTCTCTTTATGTCAAAGTTGGTTAAAAATTTATTAAAATTAAGCTGGTGGGTAACATTTGATTTTTGTTATTCATTTTGTATACTCCCTTCTCTCATTACAAATATCCCTTCTCTATACCTAATATTTAAATAATTTTCATCAATTCACTTTATTTACTAATTATACATTTCTTAATCTATGTGCCCAAAAGTATGGGATATTTATAATGGGACAGAGGGAGTATTTCGCAATATTAACACTAGCATTATTAAAATAAATATAAAATCTAATTGAATTAGTGAACCAAGTTAATTATCTTTATATTATGCACAAATATACTCCATATGTTCCACTATAAGTGGTATAAAATTTTTGGGCATTTATATTAAGAAAAATGTGTAAATTGATTGAAGGTGGTAAAGCCTACACAGACCATTGTGGGACAACCTAAAATAGAATGCAAACCACTTTTAATAGGACTGTGAGAGTAATAAATTAAAGGGAGAAGTAGCAAATAGCCCCCTATCATAGAACCCCCTAACATATTTACCTCTCTATCTTTTAATTGTGGACGGTTAGCCCCTCGACATCTCATAAAGAGTGCAAAATTCCCCCTGTTCCTGACGGACAGTTAACACCGTTAATTTCTTTTCTTATTTCTTATTTCACTATAGTATTTGTTAAGCAAAATACACTCCTACAAATATTTCTACGCAAACCTCAACCTTAATTAATAATTAACAACTATCATTAAATATAAATTCGTATTTTTTGGAACAATCGACGAATACCCAAAGATTAAAATATGCTCATGCAATTGCTTCTATTTATTTGTCCAAGAAGCTTGATCCATTTACCATGATATCCAAGTGGTATGATAGAGAAAAATACGTGAAAGCTTATGAGCACCCAATCTTACACATATTTTAATCTTTGCGTACTCGTTGATTGTTTCCAAAAAATACGAATTTATATTTAATGATAGTTGTTAATTATTAATTAAGGTTGAGGTTTGTGTAGAAATATTTGTAGCAATATGTATTTTGCTTAACAAATATTATAGTGAAATAATAAATAAAGAAAATTAAAAAAATATTTAACGGTGTAAAGTGTCCGTCAGAAACAGGGGATTTTTGCACTCTTATGAGATGTTGAGGGGCTAACAGCTCACAACTAAGAGATAGGGAGGTAAATGTGTTAGGGGTTGTATGATAGGGGGCTATTTGCTACTTCTCCCTAAATTAAAATTTATAAAATTATAAAAAATAAAAATGGGATTGAGGATCCCAGTTAGTGGTAGTTTGGTGCTAGTTATAACATTTTATGTGGGATATTTTTTACTTTTTTTCCTAATTGTTCAATTCATTAATACATTTCTATTATACATATATTTTCTACACACACACATATATATATAGAGAGAGAGAAATGATCAATAGAGAAGCTAAATATTGTGGAGAAGAGAGAAGTTATCTAAACCATTTATTTAGCTCAATCACACGGCTGAGATTTGCCAGATTTTAATACTACCATTTTAATTTCGAAAAGGTTAGATTAGTCATTATCAATATATTAGTAACCGAAAATATCAATGAAAAGTATGGTAAGATTTGGTACGTATCCCATAGTTTGTTCTTAATCTTTCTATTCGCTGCATATTTTATTTTCTCTCAGAATCAGTGTCTTCTTATTTTTTATTTTCGCACGCCATTGACGTCTTCACGAAGAACCATTTTTTAATGAGAATCTGGAGTTGCGGTGGTTGAACGACAGGAGTCGGAGCGACGGAGGCAGCGAGCTTGAGAGTGATGCATTCAGTGCGTGAGCTCGGGGAGGGGGAGATGGAGCTCGGTGGAAGGGAAGACGAATGATGAAGCAGCGGTGTAGCGGCTGTTTTAGCGCTGCCGCCGTGCTAGTGGTGTACTTCTGCCACTGCTGTCCGGAGGTGGCGATGGCATGAGGCGGTGGCGGCAGTCCGTGCGAGACGGGGAGAGAAGCTCGAATGCGGTGGTGAGCAGCGGTTGCTGCTGTTGCACGAGTATTGTTGTTGTCGTCCTCAGACGGTGCTCGGCGGCGGCGTGGTTGGTGGATGATGGAGATGGCGGCTGAAGGTTCAGAGGGAGTTCGATTGAGAGAGAGAGAGAGAGAGAGAGAGTGAGAGAGAGTGATCTGTTGTTTAACCGAGTTTTTCTGCTGAATCTTAATATATTTATTCAATAAATTATAGAAATTATTCATACATATTCAATCTATTCTAAGAGTTATTTAGTAATAACCTCAGAACATCACAATATTTATTCAATATAATATTTGAGTTATTCAATATATTATATGCGTTATTCAATATATTATGTGGGTTATTCTCCACAATTAGTATATCGTTCAGTGATAAGTTCGTTGTTCGGAAGTTCTGTTAAAATTTTTTATGGATGACATTTCATTAATTTTTTTTCTTTTTTAGATTAAATAATGTGCAATTACGACATTATTTCAAAAACAAACAATTAGATATGTAATGAATTTTTGTATTTATTCATTATATTTGTATTATTTATTCACTAAAGAATTGAATTTATTCATTACATTTTTTATTTATTTATTCATTATAATCATTTATTTATTCAATTAAATGTAAGCAATATTCAGCACGTACTCATTAGATTAACAAAACGTATTCATTAAGTCAACGCTTCGATTTCAAGCATGAATAAGTTCTGAATAATCTAGTGTACGTTTCGAGTAACTACTTTTCAGTTATGAATAAGTTATGAATAATCTAGTATACCTTTTGAATAGCTATCATTATGAATAAGTTCTGAATAGCATGAATATGTTCTGAATAAATATTATTCAGTAATGAATATCACACAATAAGTTCTGAACAATAAGTTAAATTAAATTAATACATTACAGATATTTATGAATGAACATATTATAAATAAATGAACAAAAGTAATCGAATATCTACTTTAACACTCTGAATAGTTGTTCAACTCATTCTGGAGCCACAAATACTACTTGCATATCCCTTTCTCGGACGATCACCCATCTCACCTTGATAACTTTCACTAAACTAGTCATTTTGTCTTGCTCACGGATTCAAACTCTAACATACACCAAATGCAGCCTAATCAATAAATCACAACAAATCAGAAAAAATAGAATTCAAACACAGAATATGTTAATGAACAAAGATCAAATCTATTTGAATAAACTAAAAAAGTTAAAGAATATACGTAGAAAATTTATGAATAAATTTCTGGTGCATCATGCGCTGCCTCAAGTGTCTGATTCGAGTTGCCAAACACTATGCACCAGGACGTTCAAGAACGCTTGGGAGCTAGACCGGAATCTGTAGATACCACCCTGGCAGAGCTTGGTGAATCTCCTCCTTCCTAGACCCCATCCTCTTCAATACCCCTGGGTCCCTAGATCAGTAGAGAACTTCTGCTATACCAGAAACGAAAATTGAATCTAAGGTCTCCTCCATTATTCAATACACCACCAGAAAAACTCAATTTTTCTCTACAAATCTTCAATTATTCTACAAAAATGAGTCGTCGTTTCCAAAAAGATGAAATTTCAGGTTGCTTACACCATTTTCATTATCCGAAATATAAAATAAACAAGCAACACAATAGAGTAAAAATTCACCCTCTTTTAACGGATCGTCGCCGTAAATCACAGTAATCAATCCACCGTCGAAGCTTATGGGGTGGAACGGCCGCTGTTCTGTAGGTTGGGCGAGGGGGGAGGATGGGTCAACGCGGCTAGGGTTAGAGACGTGGGTGTAGATTTCAAACAGTACCTAACTAGTTATTCACCAAACAAAATATAAAAACTCACATTCTTCTATTGTTTCGTCGTCGGGATAAACAGCAATCAACCCACCGTTCAATTTCTGTGAAAATCGCCGCTGCGTTGTTGATTGGAGCGAGTCGTATGTTTCCTATTCCTAGGGTTTCAGACATGTGGTTGTTGGTAGGGCTGTAAACGAGCCGAGCCGAATACTAGCAGGCTCGAGCTCAGCTCGTTTAAATATTCGGGTGTTCGAGCTCGATTCGAGCTTTTATCTTGATCATCGAGCTCGGCTCGTCAGCCACTTAACAAGCTAGAGCTCGATTCGAGTTCGGCTCGGGTGATGCTCGATAATGTCGAATTCGGGCTTGAGCTCGAGCTCGAGCTCGGCTCGTTAGATGTTCGTATATATGATGTTCAAGCTCGAATTTGTTATAAATTTAAGAAAATCTTCTTAATTAATATGTTACTCGAGCTCGAGTTCGACTCGTCTAAGGCTCGTGTACTAACTCGTTTGAAGGTTCGACTGAAGGTTCGTGAACAGGCTCGCGAACAATCGAATTCGAATATGTTCGCGAGCTCAACGAACCGAGCACTGTCAGGCTCGAGCTCGACTCGATAAAAATTTTGAGCTCGAAATCAGGCTCGAGCTCGGCTCGTTTATTATCGAATCGAGCTCCGAACGAGCTTTTTTCGAGCCGAATCTCGAATAGCTTGCGAGTAGCTCTGTTCATTTACAGCCCTAGTTGTTGGGGTAGTAAATCCCGAAATTACCGCATAGTTATGCGGTTATTAAGTGAATGTGCAATCCTCTTTATACCCCTCAGCGTGTTTTAATTGTATTTTCCAGCTTTTTTGTATTAATTTGACCGAGAATTAATATGGATATCAACCGTTGATTTTGACTAGATGAATGGCCTAGATATCTTCTTTATTCTCTAATCTAAGGGCCTTCTCCATAGATCTCAACCCTATATATATATATCAATAAAAGATTAATTCTTTTACCGTCAAATTTTTTTTCTTCTCTTAACTTTTTTCACCAAATTTTATCTTTCTTCTTTTCTTTTTTATTTTAATTCTTTTCAAAACATCGTTAACTTTGATTCATAAAAAAAAATATTCAATATGGATATTAAATTAAAGATCATGAAAAGATCTTTAATTTGATGTAAAAATATAAAAACAAAATTTAAAAGTAATAAACTATGATCGTCTAAAGTACCAAAATTAATTCTTGTTCTTTCTCATTTATCTCTAATATTGAAAATCATACTATTTCTTTATTTTTATTTTCGTTTGTTAGTGTAAAAATAAGTAGATGTCATTTTTTTTCCGCCACTAAGCGAGTGATGCTCGTCCTCAACCAGTTCGAGAACCGCTTCGAACCCGACCCATTCATGATCAAGCGGTCCTCGAATATCTAAACATCAATTCCTGATTGGAATGTCACATAGAAATCAAATTTTTGGAGGATGAAATCCGCGCCGGATATTTAGACAGCAACGAGAAGGAGGTGCCGTTACTAAGCAATTTAATTGGATTGTTGAGTTATTGCAGGGGAGTTATGTTCGAGGACTATGATGTGGATGTAATCAATCCAAATCGCGTCGGCGGTGGTAGCGTCGGCGGGTGGGGGAGGGGAATTAGGGTTTGGGGGTGGGGATGGGGAAGGAGGAAGAAGATGGGGGGATTTTTCTATTTTTTTTTATTCCACGTATCGAAAATGTGCTTAGGTGTCAATTCCGGCTGTCACTGTGACAATTCCGGCTGGCACCGTGTCATTTCCAGCGTCGGCGTAAGAAAAAATCGGTCATCGATTTAATTTGAGACGAAAATGAAATATTATGGATTTAAAAGTCGATTTTCTAGATCTGGAGTAAAAATCAATTTTGAGAAAATGTTATGGATTTACAGGTAAATATTCATTTTTATTATAATTTAAAATTTTAAAAAGAATAAAATATTTTGTGACCCTGTACGAAGAGAGGATGTACTAATTTTCTTTTGGAGAAGGTGAGAAAATAGTTAATATTTCAACTGTGGTTAGGGATGGCAATCTACCCGCGGGTAATGGATATCCGCGAAAACCCGAACCTATTAGGGTGGGTTTGGATACCATTTGATATCCACGGATAGTTTTGTGGCTGCAATTCACTATCCATGTAGTTCGTGGGTATGTGTTTGGATACTTACTATCCATACCAGCGAAACCCGTTTACCCGTGAAAAACACCCGCCAATTACCTGTCAATTATCCGTGAATTACCCGTCAAATATCCACAAAAATTTAATAAAATATGGGCTTTGAATATATATTTTGAGATTATGGGTTAGCATATTATATCTTAAAATAGGCCCAAACAGAAACTGAACTAAGGCCCAAATTCTAATAGTCTAATTTAAATTTGAATTTTTTTTGAGCAATTATAGAATTTTGTTGGATTTTATATTTTAGTTGATGAATTTGAATTTAAACATTGTTCTTTGTGGATTTCAACATATGGATTTGAACTATGTTATTTGTGTTGATTTATTTTTCTATTAAATTTGTTGTAAATTTATATTTAAATTGTGTTTCGTGAGTATTCGTCGGATAGTAGGTGGCGGGTATTCGGCGAATAGCGGGTGACTGATACCCGCCGGATAGCGGGTTCGTGGATACTCGACGGGTAGCGGGTATCCGCGGGTTCCGGGTTTGGATACCATTTGATATCCATGGATAGTTTCGTGGTTAAAAACCACTATCCATTTAATTCGTGGGTATGAGTATGGATAGTCACTATCTGTACCCGTCGTAGCCGATTGCCATCCCTAACTGTGGTCCATGGTCAAATCATAAAATTGCACTGCTCTAGTAATCGAAATTAATTGCATAAACCCACATGGCATAATTCTTCTCAAACATACAAATAAAGAACCAAAATTCATCTAAAATTTTCAAGTCCCCTATAACACGGTCTTTTATATTTTTTATTTAATATTATAAATTTATCAAAAAAAAAATCATCTAAAATATATGATCACCCGCTACGTACACTGATCCATTTTATGTACCAAATTGTGAAGGGGTTTGAATATGAACTTTATCATTGGGTAAAGGCATCCACAATGGTAACTGTGAATGATGATTCTCGCCTAATTGCTTCCACTCCATAATAAAGGAGCTCTAATTATTTTATTCAAATTAACATCCTTAATTTTAAAATTTAATATTTTATTAAAATTAAAATAAAATATTAGTATAATTTAAAAAATATAAAAATAATTAAAATAAAATTTTAATAATTTAATTATCGTCAAGCCCAAATTAATATGCTCGATTAAGTCTGAACTGAGGTGATTGTACATTTGGCGGTCACGAATGGGAGATTGCCAAGTCAAATACTGTTGAAATTTTGGCGGAGCTCCAGTGCGAGGACGAGATGGAGCCGAGTTACTCGACGCCTCATCGGTGTCCTCCTCTTCTCATTATGAAGCGTAGTCGCCTTCGTCTTCGATTATTATATTGTGCAAAATGGTGCATGCATTACCTGGGAACCCATACGTGCTTTGCCTCGTGCATTACAAATAGCCTTTGGCCGTCGGCACAAGTTGACCTTCTCAAGTATTTCGAGCCGAAGATTCGGACGATAGCTCAACATAATATCCTCAAGCACTCCAATAATGTAGACTCCACAATTCGCAAATACTCGTCGTACGAATAAGTGGAACCTCCATTTGCCAGTTGTAGACACTACAACAAAATGCGGTCGTAAAACAGTCGTTGGATCCCAGAAAATGGTCGTTAAAATGGTTAACGACCGTTACTGGTGGTCGCCGTTTCAATCGTCGTCCGGCTTTGTAACGACCATTTTTTTCGGTCGTTGAAATTAATGACCGTTTTTTTTTAACGACCGTTTTTATAGTCTTTAATAGCTCCGGACCGTCGTCAAACGGCGACACCGCGAGAAGATTAACAACCGAATGGAGAGGGTCGTTGACTTCGCCGGAGGAATAACGACCGTTTGTGTTCGGTCGTTAACTACAAACCGAAAAAATGATCGTTGATTCCTGGTTTTACGGTTGACGGCCACTGAAGTTAACGACCGAAAAAATGGTCGTTAGCATCCGTTATACCTCTAACGACCATTTTTTCGGTCGTTGTTTTTTTAATTAATTAATTATTATTTTTTTTCAATTTTTATATTTCCTATTTTCCAATTATATAACAATATAAATCAAACTAAACAAAAGTAGCCATCAAATAGTATTAACTAAAAAGTCATCAAACTAAGTTCACAAGTTTAGAAATTCAGTATTTATAGTGACAAGTCATGAAATAAAGTCTACATCAAAAGAGAGTATAGATAATCAAAGGTCCGGGTGAATCGCATCCGAGGCATCAGAGCTATCCGGTGGTCGAAATGATCGCATGAGCATCACGATCTGTGCCTGCATCTGCGCGATAATCTCATTCCGAGCCTCCTCATTTCGTCTGCTCTGCTCTAACTCATCCTCAATGTAGAGAGATCAGCCTGAGAAGCAACATTGGGGGGGGGGGACTGGGAGGTGCTGGTGGACTGCGTGCTCGTGCCGGTGTCATGGGACAAAGTAATGACCTTCGACATCCTCATACCTAATCCCATGGCGCGCCTCCTCGAATCAGGAGTGACGACCTCTCGGAAGACACGATCCACATCCTCGGGCGTGACCTCCCCTTGTATCTCACGCAACTCTGCCAATCGCCTCTCGACCTCCAACTACAATACTAAAAAAGTTAGAATAATTGTAAAATATATTATTCAAACAAAACAAATTAAATATAGTAAATTAACATCATACCCCATGTTGCGCAGGTATAGGCTTCATTCTTATAATGGATCCGACGAAAAGTAGCCCAAGTCGCCGCGTCAAGAGGGATATTGCTCTCCCGAGCCTTCAAAAACATATTAAAGTAAAATTAACAATATAATAGACATAAAAACTATAACTAAAATAATCTAAAGTAGTTACTAGATGCTCAGCATGATCAAGAGCACTACGCGACCCTCCATGATGGATAGCCATCCCCGTACCCGGACCGCATGGCTCTGAGCGGCGATTCCTGGATGCCTGAGCAGACCTTGCCTGAGTCTCAGGCAATGCCCAATAAGCCCTCCAAGCATAACGCCTATACATCCACCCCCGATCTAAACTCAGGTTTATATTTCCTGCATTCATTTATATTTAAGAATTTAGTTTACAAATTATATTTCAATTAAGAATTTGATTTTAAGAATTCAGATTTCACGAATAGATGAAATTTAATATTAAATTAATGATTTCATTTTGAGAATTCAGATTTCAAGAATAGATGAAGTTTAATATTTTAATAAGAGTTAAAATTAAGATTCGAAGAATGATGATTGAGGATTGGAATTAAAGAACGATGAAGATTAGGAAGAATGATGAAGATTATGATTTGAAGAATGATGATTGAGGATTGAAATTAAAGAACAATGAAAATTAGGAATTAAAGAATGATGAAGCTTATGATTTGAAGAATGATGTGATAAGGATTTGAAGAATAATGATTGAGGTTTAGAATTTCAACACAACAACAAAACCACTGCGATAGTCATTGCTACCGCCTCCGCCTCTCCCCCACCGGCCGCCCAAACTCCAATATATTCACAATCATACTTAATCGCCTCTCCCCTACAAGCGACACTATCATGCTTAATTATAATTAAAACATGCTCAACGCAATTAATCATGCTAAATCATATATTTCGCCTCTCCCCACTGGCGACAAAGCGAATAAAATAAATTTAAACATTCTAAGGCCTAATAGAGATGAACCTAACTAAGTTCTTTAAATAAATCTAATAGAAATAAACCTAACTAAGTTCTTTAAATAAATCTAATAGAGTCATACTAACTAAGTTAATTCTTTAAATAAATCTAATAGAAATGGCCTAACTAAGTTCTTTAAATAAATCTATTATAAATGAACCTAACAATGTTCTTTAAATTCATCCTAATTATAATTAGCATATAATTAACATATAATTTCACATACAATTTCACATATAATTTCACATTAATTCACATATAAATTTCAAACTAAATTCTACAAAATTAATATACTAACATACTAATTAGCCTAAATTGATACACTAACATACTAATATTAACCTAAATTCAAATCAATAGCCTAAATAATGTAAATTAGATGTACTAACCGGAAATAGCAAATTCCGGCAACGACAGAGGCGGTCCGGCGAGAGAAGAGGCGGTCCGACTAGGGCAAGGGGCAGGGCTGTAGTGACCCGCTCTTTTATATATTTTAAATCCAGTAATGAGTGTTTATTTTTGTTCATCAGTGAATGAAAACGGTTATTATTCTGATATGAATTCAGCTTATGATCCTGAATTTATATTGTTAAAGCAGTCAATGATATTATTTCAGAGTTATAACTGACTTAGCAAAGTCACGTTATTTATTTATTTATTTTTTTTAAGCGAGATGGAATTTGATTTTATTTTACTCAGGTCGGGAATTATTTCCGACTCAAGAAGTTAATTAAATCTGCGGATTTAATTTAGATATCAGAACAACGAACGAATTAAATCTATGGATTTAATTTAGATTCATTTTATAACTTATCGATTTTAGCGAGATATCACATGTCGAAATCGAGATTTATTTAAATAAACAGTACAAGCAAATATGAGCACGTGATTCACTTTACAGTTACAGAATCACCGAGTCAGAGAAAATACATCAATAATTCTCCTCTACATTTTTTTTTTCTTTCTTTTTCTTCTCTTTTTCTTTCCATTAAACTTTGTTCCCCAACTTCTATACACCACTATCATTATGTTTTTTTTCCCCCACCACACTCATGTATGCGCCAATGAACTATTAGTATCAAACCCAGCCAACAAACAGCTCTCAATCTCACTTCACTTCACCGAAAAATATCGAAGAGCAATCCCAATTCATTCTGCTAAAATCTCAAGGTAAGGCTTGGCCTCAATATTCATTTTTTTTTATCAAGTTCGCCTGCATTAACAGAAGACCAATTCATTTCAGTCATTTCACAAGCTATTCGAACTTCAACAGCCACCCATCAGCTCGAAAACATTCAAGGTATTCTACTATCTTGAATATGCAATTCAGTTCACATCCATGCTTAGCATAATCATAGTTCATCTACACGATATAGTCAAGATATGATGTACAATAGGGAAATACTTTACAACAGAAGATTTTACATGCTTCACTTTCACTACACTCCAGAGTAACAATCACAAGAACTCACAGAAACTAGATTAGTAAATGGATTGGAGAGAGAGATTAAGAACTTAGCTTTTAGAAAAGAGAGCTACTGCCCTGCTTAGTCCAGTTGAGAGACGACGTCTGGGCGGCCATTCGCGAGCTTCTCGGAGAAAGCAGCAACGGCGGACTCTCCCCTGCTCGCCGGAAATCGCATCGCAGCAGCGGTGGTGCTCACCGATTCTGGAGTGCAGCGACACGGCGAAGCCGAAGATTCCAGTAGCAGCAACGGTGAAGGCGACACCACTCGACGGGAATCAGGTGACAGCACGGCGGCGAATCGGACCAAAGTCGTGGCGAGCTCGCCAATTTTTTAAAAAAAATAATGGAGAATCGGCACCCTCGGTGGCCTGATGAGCAGCGGACGCCGCTGCGAGTGAAGCGGCGCGGTGAATCTCGCCGACCTTCCAGTTGCAGTGGCGGCAGTCTTCGTTTCTCTGGTAGAGCTAGGGCTCAACGGAGAGGCGGTTCCCGGCCGAGAAAAGCGCGGCGGCGCTGGAAGGCTTAAGCAGCGGGCGGCGGCGACGCTCCTCCAGCAGGCGCTGACCACCGGACGAGCAGCAGCAACTCCAGCCGGCGGCGACTCCAGGCGAAGCAGCAGCCACTCCCAGACAGCGGCGCCTTGGCTGGAAGACGAACAGATCGAGAGAGAGAGAGGAAGGGGCTGAGCGGTTCTTGATTTTGAGGGTTGTGCTCGATGAACCAAAGGGAAAGGGAGGCACCGGACTTAGGCGCGACTACAGCCGACGCCGGCCGCAGACAGGGGCGGCGGATCTTGAACGAGAGAGAGAGATATATGCGTTTTTGTGTGTGTGCGTGAGTTGGTGATGAGAAAAGAAGAAAAGGGCCGAGAGTGATGAGAGGAGAGTTGGGCTCCTATTTTAATTAAGTTGGGCCAAAATTTTTGGGCTTTATTTATTTAATTGATTTGGGCCTTCTAGTTATTATTTTATTGGGCTTTGTTATTTATTTTCAGTGGGCTTGAGTTGGGCTGGATTATTTATTAATTTTGGGCCGATTTTAAATTATGAATTGGGCTTCTGAATTTATTTATATGGGCCGATTTTAATTACTGATTGGGCCTCTGAATTTATTTATTTTACTCAGATGGGCTTTTATTACATTATTTCATTGGGCCGAATTTATTTAAATTGAAGGCCATCTATTTTATTTGGGCTGTTATATTATCTTCGTTGGGCCTCGTTTGATTTATTTAATTGAGCCCAACTAATCAAATTATTTATTTATTGGGCCAAGATTTATTTAATTACTTGAGCCGATGAATTATTTCAATTGGGCCTCTCATGTTAATTATTCAAGCCCACTTCTATTTAATTAATTATTAGGCTGCCTTATGTTGAGCCTTTTAATTATTTAATCTTATAACATTACTTGTTCCTATTTATTAAGCCCGATTAATTATGAGGTTATAAAGCGAATAGGTTGAAGTATTTATTTTCTATTGACTACGAGGAACGGGGTTTATTTAATTGACGGATTAGAACACCCCGAAGAGAACGGATTAATTTTTGTTAATTATCCGGCTTCATGAGACGAGACTTAGCTTTTGTTTAAATCCGATAATCTGGATTAACAATAGAAATTCCCTGATTATTATCTCAGAATAATAGTTCATGCATACGAGATTCATGCATAATTAAATTTCGCATTCTCATTTAATTGAGAATTTTCCCTCGATTTAAAGTCTTACGTTATTTTCTCGGATTAAAGGTCGAGCGCAAGAATAAGAGCTCGTCAAGGAGTCATTAATCTGTAGCAAAGCTTTGCTATCAGGTGGGCATTACTTTTACTATACGTATATAGAGATCCCCTGCGTGTCGTAGGCCTCTTATACGAATGAATGCATGAGATAATTTAACTGTTAATTTCAGTTTTATATATCTATCAAATGAGTTTAATGTTATGTTTGAACAGTTATTTCATTGCAAAATTCTTGAACTGAAAATTATTTCAACTGTTGTCTTGCCATAAATGTTTCAATGTTTGGTATGATATCTATCTGATGTGGCTTTGCCAGTTATTATTCAATCGAATTCGGGTCCTGAGCAGTTGATAGCTATCCTGCCAGGGCTAGTGTACACCAGTGACCGTGAGTCATCTAGCGGGTTGGCCGGTCAAGTGACCGTGAGAGGTGGCCACCTCTCCGGCACACAGTTCCAGATATGATAGATTACAAGAGAACTTAGACTGATCAGTCGAACTTTAAGAATCACAAATGAATTTAGTAAGCTTGGGCCTTTTTAGCGAAAAACTCCCTTGCTGTACTGTTTATAATGGTATGACAATTTACAGTTTTGAAGCATGTATTTTTATACCTAGGCATACGTGCCCACTGAGTACTTTTGTACTCAAGCCCTGCATATATTTCTAAATGTGCAGGTTGAGCAGCTGCCGATGGTGATGAAGTGACGAGCGGGATTCTTTTGTCTTATTATGTATTAATGAACTCTAGGGTTACATGTCTTCATACATGTAATCAGAACCTTATTCCGCTGCGTACTCAGAAGTTTTATGTTTATTTGGCTAAGTCAGAGATATCTGAACTTACTAGTTATTTGAGTCTATACGACTAAACTTCTGTTATACTATAAATATCCCTTTTGTTAAATGATGAAATGCGATCCTTCCTTGTTTGATTATCCCCTTTCTACCCCGCTTCTAATCTCCCTCCATTAGTCACGATTTCCCCGGCTTAATTATCCTTAATTAGGGCCGGTCGTGACAAGGGCTGTGAATTAGGGTTGGGAATTAAATCAAACAACTTAAGTGTATTGAAAACACACACACACACACACCATAAGCACTTACCGGAGGTTGGCAGCGGGTCTCCGGCGGTGGTGAGGGCTGTTCAGTAGCAGTCGGGCAGCGGGGGGAATGACGACACCAGGCGGAGCTTTGGCTGGCGCGGGGTCAGAAGGCGGATAGCGGACGGCGGGCGCGGGGTCGGAAGGCAGGGGGCGGAATCAAAGTCGCGGGCGTCGGGTGAAGGTGGCGTTCGTCGGGGACGACAGCGGGCGTCGGACGGCGGCGTCAGGCACGGTGGGGCGGTGAGAATCGATGGGCGGTGGGAAAATCGTCGGCGGTGGCGAAGAAATCAGTGGAAATGGCTGAAATCGAAATGGGAAAAAAAGAAGAAAACCCTAAGTATAACCCGCATCGTTAACGACCGATTTTCGAATTAACGACCCAAAATACGGTCGTTAATATTTACATATTATTTTTATTTTCTTCGATTATTAAAGACCGAAAATTCAGTCGTTATAATTAATTAATAAATTTAAATATTTTTTTATATTTTCTAACGACCGTAATTCGGTCGTTAATATTCACTAATTATAAATTAATTAATAATCATAACGACTGTTAAGATAACGGTCGTTAAATACATATGGAAATTAAAAAAAATAATTTATGACCGTTTCAAACGGTCGTTAACTTAAAATCTATGATGCACGAATTCTTCAAAAAATAGTACATTGCATTATCGGATACGAGCAGGGTGCGGGTGCGATTCGCGTGGGATTCGCCACATGGCAAATCCTCCCAAAAAAAAAAAAGGATTCGCGAATCGGGTGCGTCCACCCACGAATCGAGTGCGTTTAGAGTGCATTTTGGGCTCTTTTGCAATTTTTGACTTATATTTGCATGCAATTTATTGAAACTTTTACTTAGACTGTAATTTTTGAAACTTTTATATTTAGATGCAATTTATTGAAATTTTTACTTTGACTTATATTTGCATGAAATTTTTGGCTTATATTTGCAATGCAATTTTTTTTCATTATTTTTGCTCTCTTTTGCAATTTTTGAAGAATTCTATTATTGAAACTTTTACTTTGACTTATATTTGCAATGCAATATTTAATTTATGAATATTCTTTTCTTTTTTGAATTTTATTGGTCACATATAATAAAAAATATATAAATATAACAGACGTATCCTTCACAAATCGCACCCTATAATTTTTGAAAATTCGTATCCTCGCACCCGAATCGTATCGCTCCCACACCCGCCCCCTCGCACCTGTGCAACATAGCTTAAAATTAAATAAAAAATAAATTTAAAATGTTAATGACCGGTTTTCGATCGTTAAAACGGTCGTTAGGTGACAACGACCGTTTATTTTTGGTCGTTAACATTGAAAAAAATAAAACCAAAAAAATTAATAAAATCGGTAGTTAGATTTTAAAATTTGTTCGTTAACGCCGAGAATTTAACGGCCGAAATTTTCGATCGATAAATTCGGTCACAGGAGCAGTGTTTTCTTGTAGTGAGAATTGCAACTGTGCATTTCTGCAGGGATGTGAAGCCTTGTCTCCCAGTGCAATCCTCACGTTGTTGGACGTAAGTATCAAAATGCACGACATTGATGATGTGCAAGAACATGTAGCGACGCATGCGAAAACGGAGCTAGAAGAAGGAATTGGGGTAGACAAGATTGGGAGCGACATAATCTCTATAAAGCCGTTCATGACCGGCTTCATGATCCCAATGAATGTAAGCTTTCTTCTTCAGTGTTTGCCTCGGAGGGCTCTCCGACGGACCAACTGCATGGGCAATTTCTAAAAATTGATTCACCAGTTGCATAAATTGAACGACAGGATCAACATTGAAAATGGAAACACCCGGAACCTCATCGAGGTCAGAATCGGAGGAAGAGTTGGAAGAATAGTGGAAAGAAGAAGACATTCTTTTAGGAGAAAAATGAGAAGTTGAAGATTTTCTAGTAGGAATTTATGTCAAAAATAGAGTGAGAAAAGGCAGTATTTATAGATAAAAAAAGTTAGAATAAAAAAAATATTTTTTTTGAAAACAATCGTTGGTAACGAGACATTTTTCGGTTGAATAGCTGTTGAACTCAATTTATTTATTTTTATTTTTTATAATAGCACGCGCGCCTTTCACAATTACCTTCAATCCCAGCGCGTAAAGCTTGGTGCTCAATACGAACCTTGACGGTGCGGCAGCGGGAGGGTGGCTCTAACAGCGGAGCTCGATGTGGCACAACGAGCAACGCTGCAGACACTATAATCATTTTAAAGTTTTTGTACCTAGGTTTATCCAAATAAAGATATGTGATTGAATTAGTATGAATATTGTTGGAGTATATTTATACTCATTATTAGTTGTTATTATGTAGACATCACATGTATCTTCCGATGTTCTACTTTGATATTAGAGCAATAGCTTCACATGTAGCTTCCGATGTTCCAAATTATACTGAGACATAAACTTGCGGGATTTGTGATATATTTTGGAGTTATCCTTTACATGTCTTGTGGATATACAGGGAACCGAATCTACAGATTGAGATGGTGATATTCAGTCAGTGCCTTCAAATAGTCTCTAATCAGCCTGGAAAACGTGATCTTTGAGAGTCATTTTCAAGCTTGGATGTTGCTAGGGTTTTGTTATATATATGCGATGAAGAGGAATTGAATTTGTTGTTGCTTTTATTGTTACTCTACTGCATATTGAGAGTATTTTCGTGGCTTTTGTTCAGAGCATACACTACATGTAAGTGTGTTCTCGTTTGTCACTTATTTCATCTTGTAAACATTGTGGGTTGGATTATTACTTTAATTTCTTGCACCAGCCTATTGGTGTGTGTTTATATTGTTGGGTTTAGGTGGTGAATGTGTAGCATTCACACTTATAGGGTGAGTCGTTGTCTTGCTCTCAATTATTCATCTTGGTGGAGGTTTGAGAAGATATAGAGGCTAGTGAGAACAAGTTTTCGCGTGTAAGTCCTTTGTATAATCTTATCATCCCTAGTGAATAATTTACCCTGAGCGAGGCCCCCCAGACGTAAGTCTTTTATCACCGAATTGGGTAACCAATTTTGGTGTTCTTGTTCTTTATGTGTTATTTACGATTACTGCATCAGTATCTCTTTGTGTTCTAACTTCTGGGTGTGCGAGATTTAATGTGTTTGGATAGGTCAAAATTTCAAATACATTAATAACATATGTAAAAAAAATATATACATTTTCCAATTAAGATTTAAAAAAATAATAGTTTCTTTAACTATTATGTTTCATATTTATAATGACTTCGAATATATACTAAAAAACATTAATTTAAATGTATATATATATATGCAATACTACTTAATATGTTGAGGCAAAATGATATATATTCATTCTGAAAAATAAAACTTACAAAATATTTACTTTTTACAGAATATATAAATTATAACCATTTAAGATCTTTTAACTCTTATATGAGTACTAGTGCATTTTGTACTGATGCTCGACTCATAATGGTCAGTATGTTGAAGATTAGTGCATTTTCTAAGAATGTTCGACTCGTAATGGTCAGTATGTTGAGCATTAGTGCATTTTCTAAGAATGCTCGACTCGCAATGGTCAAGCATATCGAACATTGGTGTATTTAGTATTATTGCTCGATTCGTCGAGGTCGACCATGTCGAGCATTACTGTTCTACCACAAATACACTAATGCTCGACCTACTCGATTCACAGTGGTCGAGCATATCGAACATTAGTGTATTTACCACTATGCTCGATTTTTATTGGTTGAGCATGTCGAGCAAAGTTCACGATTGAGTAAAGGTTGCGATTTAAGTAATGACAACTTTATCCTTTCAAGTTCAAAATTAGTATTCCCTCTGTCCCATAACAAGTGTCAAAGTTTATTTTGACACAAGAATTTAGATGGATATGATTAAAGAGTAAAAAAAAAAGTGGAGGAACCCATTTTTATTTTGTTAGATGAATATAGTTAAAGTGGAGATGATCATTCTAAGGTAAAAAGTGGTGGAACTACTTTCTTATTTTAGAAAGAGGACATTTGTTGTGGGACAATTCATAAAGGAAAATATGTAGCTTGTTATGAGATGGAGGGGGTAGTTTAATGAGTATTTTTTATTTTTTATATCTTTAAAATTAAATAAATGTAACCACTAATTGAAATATGTTCTATATTTATAATGACTTCGAATATTTAATGGAAATTGGAAAACATTAATTCAAATGCATATATATGCTTATTAGTTTTTGAATATAGTTCGTCACATCATATTCAATATCCCTACAAAGTACCAACCTATTATATTTGGAAAATCGTTCAAGTTCTGTTGTGTTGTCGACGTAATAATGAGGTTTGTGTTGCGTGATAAAGATAATGAATCGATTTTCTTGTCAGTTCGAAAATATATTAGTTCTATATTTTAATTTGGTGGCGTTTTGAGACCTCCAATATTTGTTTTTAATGGGTATTATATAGGCGGCGGCGGCGGCGCTGCAAACCTGCAATATCTTTGACCGGCCAAATTGCCTCAGATAGCTGCTTCTTTTGTTTTTTTTTATGTATGAGTATTTTTCTAAATGTAAATTTTTCATAAGAAAGAGTTTAAATTCTTTTTTTATATATATCAATATATAATTATATATAAATAAAAGAGAATTTCACTTCATTCTTTATTTTCATTCCAAAAACACTCCAAAAATGAAGAGATAATAGTATTAGATTATCTCTGCTTACATAAAAGGAACAAATGAAATTAAAGAGGTTGAAATTCTCTTTCGTTGAAAAAAAAAAAAAAAAGAGAGAGAAAAAAAAGATCTAAAAGAAATTTTATTTTTATCTCTTTTTCTTTCATGATAAATTTACAACAAAAGAAAACACACCCTAAAAGAATTGCCTCAAGTAATGATTTATAGCGATTAAAATACTAGCCAGCTTTAATTTATATTTTCTTTTATCAGTAGGGTAAAAGAACTGAAAGCAATGGAAGATAAAACAAAAGAGTTAGTTTCTAATCAGTTATGTTACGTGATACATGAAATCTTGTACTTATAATTTAGCATTGAAACTATGTTACTTGTTGCATTTCTAGGAATTTTGTCTGTTTTTTTGTCTTCTTCTTCTTATTCTTTTTTTCATTTGATCCCCTATCAAACCCCAAGTGGTAATTGGTATGTAAACCTGAATTAGATGATAACAGAATAAATTTATATGGAATATATTAAAATTAATGAATAATCATTAGAATCAATAATTCCTATAGTTGACACAACAACAAATATGCATTAATTATTATATATTAAGTATATATAATTCTTATATTTTATAACATGAACTTTCAACAAATTTCAATTTATAGCCTCAATTTTAATTTATTTTTTGTATAGCCTGAACTTTGAGAAATTATTTAATTATATCCACAATTGTATCAAATTTATGCTAGTAGCCTATTCTTTATCATTTACAGCTAAAATGATGATCAATTGCCACGAAAGTAGAGTCTAATGTATTCTATACAAAAAGAGGTTTTCAATGGTAGGTAGCACATTGTCATCGGGCCACCAATGTAGTCAGAATCGCGCCAAAAAGTTAGTGCAACGATACCAATTTTCAGATGCGATTCCAACTTCATTGGTGATCTGATGACGATGGACTATCTATCGTTGAAAATTTCATTTAGTGTACGTAGAATATATTATGATCTGATTTCGTTGCAATTGGTAATCGTTTCATATGTAATTTCGATAAAGAAAAGCTAATGTCACAGTTCTGATGTGATTGTGGTTATAATTAAACAAATTTTCAATGTTTGGGCTATATAAAAAATAAATCAAAGTTGGGATTATAAACTAAAATTTGTTAAAAGTTAAGGTTATAAATTATAATTAACCCTATATAAGATTATATAGGTAATATATGGAAAATACTTCATTAAATGGTTTTCCCTTATAACACTTACTCCATCCGTCCGTGATATCGTTTCCACATTTGTCATTTCGGTTCGTCCGCGAGATCGTTTCCACTTCCATTTATAGAAGTATGGTTCACAAATTGCCACGCATAACAATGTGGGACCCAAACTCCATTCACTACAATATTCACTACTATTCACCATTTTTTCTTAAAATCCGTGCCGTCCACAATGTGGAAACGATATCGCGAAAATAGAGTATCCTTCTAATATCTACTAGTGTATAACCCGTCGAAATTCGACGGGACTTTAAATTATAATTTAAATTATTTATATTATTTTATATAATATAATTATCTTTTAATTAATTTAATTAGATGTAATAAAGTTTACATTATATTCGCTTCGACCACGAAAAATATGATATTCTTGCTATTTTGGATGTCCACAAAAATTATGGTACTTTCCATTTTAACGCATATACCCTATTACTTTTTATTAATTTTTATCCTTACAAACACTCTTTATTTACAAAAAAATCACTTCTAATTAAATCTCAATCACTCATTTCAATTTTGGTGGGATCATTTGTCCACCTGGCGGTTCTTCAGTCCCCGCTTTTGAAAAATCACCACCAATTTTCTTAAAACGTATGCCCACCAAAGTGTCATACTTTTGGTGGACGGAGGTAGTACTAATTTCAACTATATTCGTCAATTGAATATTAACTTTTTGCTAGAATATGATATCGCGAACGGACCGAAATGGCAAATGTGGAAACGATATTGCGGACGGATGGAGTTAGGGCTGGGAATCGGGTCGGGTTCGGGTACCCTACCCGAAAAAATCGGGTACCCGAACCCGAAAATCCCCTAAACCCTATACCCGACCCCGACCCCGAAATTGAAATCGGGTACCCTAATACCCGAGTCGGGTATTCGGGTACCCGAAATTACCCGGTCAAAGCAGCAAATTCAGATGAAGAAAATGACCAAATTCAGATGAAGAAAATTACCCGGCCCTTTCCTTTCGGCTTTCCCTAATCAGCAAATTCAGATGAAGAAAATGACCAAATTCAAAGCAGCAAATTCAACATTGACCAAATTCAAAGCAACAAATTCAACATTGACATAGGAAATCTGTATTTAAAAAAAAAGAAGAGAAGATTAGAAGAAGAAGAAGAAGAAGTCGGAGCTCCACTGGCGACAAGCTCGGCTGCTGCTCCACTGGCGACAAGCGCGGCAGCTCCACAAGCGGCGCGGCGGCGGGACGGGAGGGCTGGGACTGGGAGCGAGCTCCCCACTGGCGGCAGGCTCTGGTCTGGGCGACGGCGGGTGGGCGAGGGGCACCGCTTGGTCGCCGACTCTGGTCTGGGCGACGGCGGCTGGGCTGGGCTAGGGGCGCGCTGGAGTGGGGGCGGTCGCCGGTTGGGCTGGAGTGGGGGCAGTCGCCGGATGGACTTAGGGCTAGGGATTGGATTGGGAATTGCCGATTTGGGAGTTCTCTCAAGAAACAAACCGTGAAACCTGGTATTTAAGATCTAGAAATAATTTAAAATCTAATTAATTAAAAAAATCGGGTATTTCGGGTATACCCGATACCCGATCGGGTATACCCGATACCCGATTTTTTCACACCCTAAATACCCGACCCCGACCCCGATCCCGAATTTTTCGGGTATAGGGTACCCGATACCCGATTTTTTCGGGTCGGGTATCGGGTACCCGATTACCCGAACCCGAAATTCCCAGCCCTAGATGGAGTATAAATTTTGTACAATTTTTCTATATTGACGGATAAGAATTAATTTATGATCTCATTTGTCATCTAAACATCATCTCATCTGAAGTCTGTAAGACCAAATGATCATCAAGAACTCGAAGACAATATCTAACTTTTGAACGCCAAATTTTTTAGTATTATCTCGTCTAGACCCTAAAATACTATATCTGATTTAATGCGTCAGTCGTTTCAACAACACTACCTGATGCTTTAAATATCATAACTCACTTTTAAATATCATTTTCAGTAGGAGTTAGGAACACCCGGGCTGACTTGTGAGATTATGCAATCTAAAGCTTGTGAGATCATAACTAACTTCTAACCATCATCTTGTATGGAGCTTGAAAAATCATAACAGGCTCTTGTGCATCGTCTCATTTAGAGCTTAAAATACCATCATTTCGTTTGGAGTTTGAAATGATAAAACTGGTTCGTGAACATCATTTTGTTTAATGTTTGAAAGACCATAACTAAGTTGTAAGAATCATCTCGTCTAAGGCTTGAGAAAATTGATGTGATATTCAAATTATATCATATCAATTTATTTACTATTTCAATTGGTAAATTTTCATAAAAAAATCAAAGAGTAATCCAAAAAAAAAATTATACAAATTATTTAATTTTATGACCAAATTAAAATGAAGAATTTAATCACAAGTATTTATTTTTAAAAATAAAATTAAATGATTTTTTATTTAACTAAATAAATTTGATCAACTTTTATTGATAAATCAATTCATATGTTTTAATCTGAATCACTCCACCAATTAAATGTGGGTTTTTGGTTTGGAGAGTAAGAGCATATTTTTATATAGATTTTATTTTGGTGAAATCTCATAAAAAAACAATGTGGGATGAGAAAATTTAGATAAATAAGAATGAATAAATATAAAAATGTTTGGAGAATTAGGATAAATAGAAATGCAAGAATATGGTGATGCCACATAGGAGTATTTCATTTTTCTATTAGATATGTGATGATTTAAATACTTATTCTTGTCCTAAACCCATATAATAATACCAACTAATTTTTTGAATTTGTTTAAATTTATAAAACATGTATATAAACAAATAAAATATCAAACAATAATTGGTTAATAATCTCGAAATTCGACGGATGAATTATTTTAAATTGTAATTTAAACTATATTAATATTATTTTATAATATAATTATTTATATATAAATTAATTTTGAATTTGTTTAATTTGAGGTAATTGAGTATTACTTTCAACCGCATTCCTCAATTAAATGTTAACTTGTCGCTAGAGTAATAGAAATACCTTTATATAAATTTTCATTCAATAAAATTTTAAAAAAGGTCGATGTGAGAATGCAGTTTTAGAAAAAATAAAAGAAAAAAAATGTGTAAATTTGATGGAATGTCTCACATTTGTGTCAATTGTATATAAACATTATTTTTATTAATTTTGTACAAATTGTTTACATTGACGAATAAGAATTAAGTTAAGACTTCATCTGTCATATGGGCATTATCTCATCTAAACCCTGTAAGAATCATAATCTAAAGCCCGACAGACGACATTCGACTTTTGAACATCATCTCGTTTAGACCTTAAAATACTATACCTAACTTTTATGTGTCAATTTTTTGAACATCACTGCCCGGAGCTTCAAAGATCAAAGTTGACTTGTGAGATTATATCATCTGTAACAACTTGTAAGATCATAACTAACTTTTAAACATCATCTTGTATGAAACTTGTAAAATCATGACAGACTTTTGTGCATTATTTCATTTGGATCTTGAAATATCATAAATGGGTTTCGAGCATCATCCCAATAGAATTTGAAATAATAAAATTAACTTATGAACATCATCTTATTTGAAGTTTGAAAGACCATAATTAATTTTTGAGTATCATCTCATGTGAAGATTGAGAAAAATGATTTGAGATTCAAATTATATTAATTTATTTAGTATTTCAATTGGTCAACTTTCTTTTTTTTTTAAAAAAATCAATGTTGAATTCAAAATTTATTTTGAAAAAAACTGCACAAATATTTTATTTTATGGCCAAATTAAATTAAAGAAATAATTTATTTAATCACAATAATTTATTTTTTAAAATAAATTAACTAAATTATTTATATAGCTAAATAAATTTGATCAAATTAAATTGACAAAACAATTCAAATTGTATTAATTAATCTCAATCAATACACCAATGCAGATTTTTAGTTTGGAGAGTAAGAGCTTCCTCTTATATGTATGTTTTATATTAGTGAAATTAGTAATGGTTTATTGCGATTTCTCGACATGATTTCACACCTTCTTTGTATAGCAATGTACATGCGACCATGATTTTATCGAAATCTTTAAAAAGGCGACAATAAGTTATTTTTTTATAATTACTAATACTTTTTTTTCTTCTACCGATATGTTATAATGTGACTTAAAAAAATGTCAGCTTCTGTTTTTATGATGGTGGATAGGGGTCCATTTCTATCGTTTCACCTTGAGCCCATTTTTTTTATCAAACATGGAACTCTAATTTTTATCGAGATAAAATAAATAATAAAAATTTATTAACATAAAACCAACCCTGTTATATGGTGTGTTGGACTAAAACATGACTATCAAACATATGAGTCTAGGCACTCATAAACAAAACTCAAGATTTAACACAAAAAATAAAAATAAAAAATGAGATGAACTGAAACTGATTGCATATTAAGAAAGTGGTTCTTTTGATTGTATAACTGCTGAAGCTATAACAAATTAATCGAGCAGCTAGGGGCGTTTGGTGAAATTGACAAGGCTGTCAATATGTTAGGCGAAATGAGGCAGCACAGGATGGACTGACTAATGACTGCTGGAATTTCGATTTTACCTTCCGCGACCTCTTGAAATTTGATAGAAGTAAGACCAAGCAAAGAAGTTATAAGCGCAAACTGGACATGAACAAACTTTTGAGAACCAGCCTCTTAATTTCTTAACACCAGGATCCTCATATCCGCCAGCACCAACTCCAAGCCTGCACAACAGAAGCATAGTTAGGTGCTTTGAATCATGAAAAGGGAAAGGATTATATATATATATATATATATATATATATATATATATATATATATATATATATAGGGTGTGGTTCTAGAGAGAACTACATTATTTGTGAGAACGGGAGAACCATCAAATCTAATGCATTCACTGTAAAAATTAATGCATTCGCTGTTAAAATTAATGCACTCAAAAAAATAAAAAAAATTGCTCCCTTCAGGATTCGAACCCAGGATCTGCATTCATCCAACAAGATGATGTATCCACCGTAGATCTTGATGATCGAATGGCTGAAAATGGTTCTCCGTTCTTTTTTTATTTATGGTTCTTTCTTGAACCTCTCCCTATATATATATATATATAGGGAGAGGTTCAGGAAAGAACCATAAATAAAAGAAGACCGCAGAACCATTTTCAGCCATTCGATCATCAAGATCTACGGTGGATGCATCATCTTGTTGGATGAATGCAGATCTTGGGTTCGAATCCTGAAGGGAGCAATTTTTTTTATTTTTTTGAGAGCATTTTTTTTTATTTTTTTGAATACATTAATTTTAACAGCGGATGCATTAATTTTTACAGTGAATGCATTAGATTTGATGGTTCTCCCGTTCTCACAAATAATGTAGTTCTCTCTAGAACCACACCCTATATATATATATATATATATATATATATATATATATATCTGGTCATAGATATGAAAATGTACCCTAATTCATTTGTATTTTGTAGAACAGTGGAATAATAGTATTAGAATCTTAAAGTAGTTATCACAAAGCCATATGAGCTTTCACATTGTATAGCTCATATTTAGTAAAGAAATTTGAGACTATGCCACATGGCACAACAATTAGTAATCATAATTTTACACGCACATGCATACAGATTGTTTCGGACATTACCTCCCAAGTTGACCAAGAAGTATGATTATGATGATAGCAGCAGAGAATCCCTCGTTAAATGTAACTCCAAAGATTCACAAATCTACCATATATAGTGATTCGATGTCCAATCCCAGCTCTGCCATGTCAAGAGATATTGAAGGTAGTGAGACATACAAAAATGAAATGAAGAATGCTGAAAATGAGGAAATCTGAAAGAAGGGAAGGGGATGTCAAAGATACACAGACAGAATTTCCTACTCCTAATCATAGCAATGCTAATACATTAAAAAAGCAACCTAACCAACTAAAACAGATTAAGCAAAATAGTGAGAAACCAAAAGAAGCAGCAAAAAGATACAAGAGAAGATTCATACCATGACTGATAAAATCTCTTTGCTTCAAGGCTCTAGATTGGAAAACAGCTGAAAAGTTGCACGAGGACATGAATGCAAATGGCATAGTTCTCAACGATAGAACAATGACTCTTTACTGCTCTTTTGCAACTGCACAAGGTCAGCACTCTTAATGGTTGTGCATGAACTAATAGGTAAGGTGGGAAAAAGAAAATACAGATACATTTAGGATCGTAAATCAACAAAACTATTTATCTAAGATCAGTTCAATAATAGCTTGCTTACTTCCTAAAACACTAAATGCGCAGCATACATCATGGCCCCAATTTAAGATGGATAATAATCTATAGTGACTACAAATTTGCAATTTGTGGAGTTTGTTTCCATTATTATCCCCCATACTACTCCTATTTTCACGAGATGTTGGCTTTGAACAATGAATCCCCTAAAGCTTCAATGCCTCCTCTGATTCATCTATAGATCACAAACTCATTTAATTCTTACAAGCATACAGAGCATAAAACAAATTACTCGAAGTTTGATGTATAAAGAGCACACTGTTAAGTTTGATATGCAAACCAAGTTTTAAAAACCTGGATGGTAATATAAGAAATAACTCTGCCTAATGAGTATGAGTTGTTGACATACAAACCTAATTGCTTATACTTAAATCATGGTTATCTTAGTTAGTGGCAAACCATAAACAAATAGATGAGCACACATAAAATTGGAATCGAATTAGAAAGCTTACACCAAACTGAATTAGGCAAGAAGAAAGTACGATACTCAAACTAACCGGAAACTGAAAATGTTGGAGAGTGTAGTTAAATAGGTACAGAGAAAGAAAAAGAAATAATGAAAAAGTCATCTATAACATAACTATATATAATCAAAAGATAAAGCCAGTGATATTAGAGGTCTGCTATCTTTTCATTCAAGCTCATATTTATCCTAATTTTTTTAGTTTTTCTTTACGCCATGATATGTACCACCTCTGATATGCCCCGGTTTTACCAAGTAGCATGCAAACTGCCAGTTCCCATTTCCCTAAACTTCCATAGTCTTGACCATTTTTTTCCTTGTACTTTCGAAAGTAATTTGAGATACTAATATTCTGTCTTTTATGTACAGGATGGAATCATAAATCAGATGCAAGGTCTAAATCCTCAGGTATGCAACTTTCTTATTTCTCAGCAAAAGATGAAAGCTCATTCAGGCTCCCTCTCCGGATTATCTTTGATTTACACCACTAACAATTCAATAAAGCTTAAACCTATATAACCAATCAAGAAAATAATATGCTTCACGTGTATGGCAATGTTAAACTAATCTAAATCAAATATTCGAAAAGAAAAGCCCATATGGAACTAAAACAAACACCAGATTTCTCATGTCCTCCGCCCCCACCATTGTCGTGTTCATTCGCTTTTCCGATCACTGCCACCAAAAATTAATTAATTAAGAAATAAAAACAAATAACAATATTATTCCGAACCTCGTCAGAGGGACATGGATACCTGAAATACTGATTTTGGCAGTTTTGGAAATAGAGATTTGAAAACTATCACCATTTGATTCGGAAGTGAAATTCTTCGCTTGCACTATCACTTCACAATTTCCTGCGAATCAAGAATGTAAGAATCAATACAAATATATAACTGAAGTATGAAAAAAATGGGTTGCAAATCAGCTAAGGAATTTCATAATTTCATTTACCAACGGAGATAGGAGCTGATGATGGACGCGAAGAGTTTCTTCTTCTCGGCGCCACTCCAGTGTGAAAATGGGAGGAGATCGGAGAAGTTGGGCATCGGCGGTGATGGCGATTTCTAGCCCGACAACCGAGTGAGATAGAGCAAGGGGTGGGCGATTTCTAGTCTTTCCGCCGCCGATATCTTTGTATTCCAGAAAGAGAAAATGTTGCAGCAAATAGTCCGACAATTATGAGAAACAATAGAAACACATAAACATCAAATTGTTCAATCACGTACCTTAAAAAATAGTTCGGAATCAGGCGGGGAGATGGAGCACCAAATCCTGCCAATTTTGATGTATCAGTGGTGGGAGACCCGGTATATAGAGATTAGCATATCAATTGTTGTGATAAGGATTTGTAGACGGCGGGAGATGGGATTTCAGAACGATTTGCAGATGGATGGAGAGATTCAAGAATGATCGGAAGATGAGATTTGAGTACGGTGATTGCAGACGGATGGAGAGGGATTTGAGAATATTTGCAGATCAATTGCTAATCTAAGTTTTGTAACGGTGATTGAGCATGAAATTTGCAGAGGGATGGAGAGAAATTTGAGAAGAATTTGCAGATCTATTGCGCCTCTAATTTGTAACGGATGATTGAATATCAGAATTGATTTTCTAGCAGACCTTGAGAATTGAGATGTAAAATAAATAATACAGGATTAGATAAATCAAAATAGAGACTTTTGAGAGCGCCACGTAGGATAGAGAATTGCTGTGGGCTCTCAAAAATGTATTGCTTTATAGAATTGATAGATTTCACTGATGATTTATGTGGTTCGAACATTTTATGTACTATTATCTTCTAATTAAATTATTTAAAATTCCATGATTTATGTGGTTCGAACATTTTATGTACTATTACCTTCTAATTAAATTATTCAAAATTCCATGAATCAGGCTTACGTTATGAATGGACTCGTAATTTTTTCATATGATATTTCTGATTTATTAATGTAATTCAATTATATCTCACGGACATAATTTAAATAATACGAAAGAATATGAAAACTGAGTACAAGTCTACAAGCACAATTTGATGTTACACAACATGCAACTGTGTTACTTGATTACACCTATAGGTGGAATTCTGGGTTGAGCCGGGCATGTATGTCGGACATTCTAATCATTTTGAACGGGCCCAATCCGGCCTAAGATGCCATCGGGCTTAAAATCTCTGGGCCTTTATCCGACCAAAACTGGCCCAATGAGGCCCTTTGGGCTAGGATGAACTTGTTCCGCCATATCTATTACTCCCTCCGTCCCACGATCTTGACACGTTTGGTTTCGGCACGAGAATTAAGGAGTTTTAGATTAGTGTTTTAAGTGTGTAATTAATAAAGTATACTTTTTTTTTTGAAAAGTCAAGAAAAAATTTTATTAAAACCAAAAGAGTACAAGAAGTACTCAAGTTCAATCACAAAATACACAATACGGCGGGACCGAATGGGACCATCACAATTCGAAAGACGACACTATGAGAAACAAGAGCAGGGGTCAAGTGTCCAGTCGTGCAGTGAGAAGCAAAATTGCTCAACTCTAGCCTTGATCCATTTCTATGAAAACAGAAAAATATCCTCCACGGTTTTACCAATATCTGGGATTCCATTCTTGAAGATGCTCGCGTTCCTAACTTTCCACACCGTCCAACACACACATTGCCAAATGCAATTGTGAAACATCTTGCTGGGTTTGTTCTTGCCTAAGCTGATGAATTCGAAGAAGTGTTCTTGCCTAATAAAGTATAAAAGTGATAAAGTAGGAGAAGTAATGTAATAAAAGTGATAAAGTAAGATAGAGAGAGTAATAAAATTGATAAAGTAGGAGAGATAATATCAAGATTCGTGGGACGGAGGGAGTACATGTATAAAAACTAAATGTTTGAAAATTTTGCAATATCACTTTTACTCCAAACGGCACTCACAATTGTCCAATAAATTTTTTGTTGATTACTATACAATATTGTTCCTACTGTATTTTTAATGCATTGATAATTAATATGTTAATATTTATATATATCAAGTAAGATGAACAAACATTTACAAAATATATTAAGTAATGTGCTGTTGGTCATTTTGTAACACTACATTATGATTAAATAATCTCATAAGCCAACTAAAGTTATTTAATAAATATTGTTCATTTTAAGTATAATAGGTTTATTTTCTATAATGAATATAATTTTAAACTATAATAAAGGTAATTAAAAATATTTATATTATTGTTTATTTTATAAGATGTTATACTCGTAGGCTCTCTATGATTATTGAAATTATATTATACCATAGGTTTTTCGTTCAAGGAATATTTATTTTATTTCATGACTCTATTAATATGATATATATTTATACATGAAAAATGATTAATATACATATAAGATACAAATAATTCTATAAAGTAGAGGTCTTAATTATATTTCTTTACCATATATAACATACACACATCCTTGTTTCTCCTAGGGAATCCCTTCCATGATGTTTGATGGATCCTTTTTTTCTCGAACAGTCTTTTAGGAGGATCCTTTATTTTTATGAGTCAACCTTCCTCCGAGAAGATGCTAAAAGATTTATTTTTTGGGATCCAGGACACCTAGAGATCCAAGATTCTTGTCCGTTAGAAATCTTTAGTTCATCTGCTAACCTCCCTTTTGAGGTATATATATTTTTTTAAAAAATTAACAGTATTAAACAAAGAAATTTAAAAATCGTGTTAAAGGAGACTCGAATCTAAACCTTTGGCCTCAAGCATTAACCCCCTAACGCCTGTTAACCTCCCTTTTGAGGTATCTTTGATTGTTCATGTGTGCTTCCATATGCTATCTTCAGATTATTTTGGTGGGACCCCTTATTTATATATCTTAAGGTTCCGCCAAACCGAAAACTCATGAGGAATTTCGTATTCGGATCTTCAAATTAAATCAAAATATGATTGACCCATATAACTGCTTAACACTATGCATTAATTAACAAAATGTATTTATGTTTGAAAAATGTAAAGTTATGTTAGTTTAATTTGGACAGATATAAAGTTATGTTAATTAGTTTGGATTCTGTCCACACCGCGAAAATTAACAATCCATGCAATACAAGAAACCGTGTGCTAAAACCAGGCACAGAAGTAGACATAACACCAACTTTGTGAATCCATCTGATCAAGAGAAGGAAAGATATATAATATTTCAAGATATATAATTAATCACACATGATTAGCAAGCCTTACAATTGAACAGATTAGAATATTGACATGACACATAACTCCACCGACCGTCTTTACACTTACACAAGCACTTCAAAATAAATAAACGCCTCCTCCTTATTTGACTATTTCCATCTATAAAGTAGCTATACCACACTTTCTATTCCATTACTTTTTTATAATCGTTACATACCACAACCTTCATCCTCTATTACATAATATTTCACTTTCTATTCCATTACTTTTTTATAATCGTTACATACCACAACCTTCATCCTCTATTACATAATATTTGCAAATGCAATATTTCATATTGCATTTACAAACGATCGCCATATATATATTAGCGGAAGAGTTTGTATAATTTTGTATACTCAATTTTAATGTATTTAGGAAAAATCACGATAATGTATGGTTATATATATATATATATACAAAATATAATTTTCATTTAATATAAAAATTACAAACTTTTTGTATTTAACCTATAAAATAATTGCAATGAACTCATGATCCTAAAATCGAATTTCATGGGGGTTTTACATGATTGATTAAGTGCAATTACTTTGTCTATTTAGTGCAATTATTGTATAAATTAAGTGCAAATAATTCATAGTTTTTACGAAAACTTAAGTTTTCACTTCCATATAAATATAACTAGCAATCATATGTATATGTAATAAAAAAGTTGCACACTTATGTCCAATTCGCAATTATCAATACACAACACAAAAGAGACATTAATATACACAGGTGAACATATTGATGATGTTTAAAGCAACAATTTTGCAAAATACTAATTGTAGTAGAAAATAATACTAGATTCACACCATGCTACTTCTTGAAGGCGCATAAGTTTTGCTCCTAAGGTAAACTTCCGGCCTCACTCCGACGCCGTCGCCACCAAATTCACAAGGCTTATCTTCATCGATCCTGCCAACGGTAACCGTGCGGCTGCGAGGAAAGGCCGGCACGCCGCCTGCAGCCATCGGCGACGAGCGGAGGAGCTCGGCCTTCCTGCGAGTGGAAGCAACCCTAATAAGCTCCCGCAAATCGTCGTCTCTGGAAGTGTGATCTGAGTAGGATGAGTTGGCGCTGAAGCTTCTCGGAAGACTTTGGAAATGGAGGTTGGGAACGCCGACGGCGGCGTGGCCGGCGCAGGAGGTCATGCTCCGCACGTACAAATCCCGGGCTCGGGCCAGGATTTTAACGGGCCCTTTGATGTATCTCATGAATTTGCTCTCTGTGCGAGCCTTTTTAGTGCTCATTTCGCTCTCTGGCCTGTGATCCACGCGGATACAAAGTCGTCGTTTTTTATATAGGAGTGGATTCTTAGGTTTGGATAAAGAAGAGAGAACGATATGGAAAATGACTGGAAATGTTGTTTAATTATATAGAGAACCAAATATATATATATATATCGAGAAAGAAAGAATCCACTGAGAATAATAAAATAGGATGAAAATGAATTTAGAATCTTAAATATTGAGATTCTATGATTGATATTTCATTCAAATTTATCGTGTAAAATAAAAATACGAATAAATTAATATAAATTTACGATAAACTGCTTCAAATGCACTATCGAATAGCCGTTCAAACTTGAGTTTAAATTGTGAAAGGTCCGAAATTTTCATCACATTAACTGAATTATAACTATTCGTACATTACAAACAACTTATTTGTAGATTTTATTAATTTATTCGTTATTCTCATTTCTCACGAAAATAACTATATTGAAAGCATTAAAAAAAATTATTTAAATATATCAATTAATTACGATGTTTATCGTGCCTAGCACGAATGGATTTACTAGCCAGCATTAACAGGTGATTCTCACTATGCGCTCGAGCGCACAGAGACCTCCCCATCAGTTAATATCCTTTAGGGTTGTAGATTAAGGTGGTTAATGCGGATGAGATCCCCTTTTTCATAATTTAGTGTGTACCACCGTGTACCACTCCTAATCTCATTATTTATAATTATTTTTTAAAAAATAAAAATTATTATTATATTATAAACTCTAATTAATATTTATCACTAAAAATTGAAATTTAAAAAAGTTATATATCCTAACTTTGAATTAATTAACCCAAATAATCTATTATTAATTCAAATAAGTATAAAAAATAGACAAACCCTAATTAGATGAGCGAACCCTTGTTAATTATCTTTATACTTATATTAAAGTATAATAAATTAAAATTAAAGAAAAAATAATTAAAAATTATAATAAATTAAGAGTGGTACACGGTGGTACACACTAAATTATGGGACAGATGATCTCATTTGGGTTAATGTATGATACAAATTAAAGGATTTACTTAATAGTATTATAATTTTTAACTTAAAATTTATTTGATAATTAGTTTTTCACTTAGAATTACCAAAAGCAACAGTGGAAAAATGGTCGATGAGGCCTAGCTCAAGTGGCAAAGTTGAGGCACTCAAAGACTCTTTTTTGTGGCGTGTGGTTGTTTTCTCATATTTGTGTAGTGTAAGGTCCCGCCCGCATGTGAATTGCAAATTTGATTATATATTAGATGGCTCTTGTAATTCTAAAAAAAAAATGGAAAAATGAATGTTTTGAGATAAAAATATAATATAATTTACTGATAATGAAATTGGAATTTTATATATATATATATATATATATATATATATATAATGTAATAGCTAGTGGTAATTTAAAAGAATTATGTGGTAAATACCTCCAGGTTTTGAAGGAATTTCACGAAAATGGGAAAATACCGAAAGGTGGTAACGCCTCTTTTATTGTTCTGATTCCGAAGAAAGAAGGGGCTGGGTCGCTCGATGAGTTTCGCCCAATTTCTCTTATCACCAGCTTGTATAAAATTGTGGCTAAGATCCTGGCTGAGAGATTGAAGAGGGTTATGGGGTCGATCATTTCCGATAATCAAAGTGCGTTTGTCAAGGGTCGCTTCATCCTAGATGGGGTGGTTATCCTGAATGAAGCTATTTTTGAGGCAAAAAAGAAGAGAGTGGGCCGTATTTTCTTCAAGATTGACTTCGCAAAAGCATACGACTCTGTGCAATGGGATTTCTTGGATATGCTTCTCAGTCGACTTAACTTTGACGGACTTTGGAGGAAGTGGATTAAAGGGAGTCTGGAATCTGGAACGGCAAGTGTTTTGGTGAACGGGTCATCGACGGGAGACTTCAAAATGGAGAGAGGTTTGAGACAGGGTGACCCGTTGTCACCTTTCCTTTTCCTTATCGTGGCAGAAGGCCTCAACGAGTTCATTGAAAGAGCAACGGAGAGGCAGTTCCTGGTTCCGGCGAAGATTGGCAAGGATAAAGTGTCCATTTCACATCTACAGTACGCGGACGATACTATCTTCTTGTTGGAGACAGATGACAGAAATATGGAGAGCGTGAAGAAACTCCTGATTCTCTTCCAGTTCGTCTCGGGTTTAGCTGTAAATTTCGACAAAAGTTGTCTTCTGACAGTGGGAGTGGATGACGCAGTTGAGAGGAGATGGGCTTCGCTCCTCAGGTGCAAGATCGGATCCTTTCCGTGCAACTACTTGGGTACTAAAGTGGGGGGGCGCAGCAATGGTGTTGGAGATTGGAAGTTTTTGGTTGAAAAAGTTTCAAACAAAGTGGCAAGCTGGAAGAAGAGACATCTTTCGCTGGCAGGACGAATTACTCTAGTCAAGTCAGTGTTGCAATCCATCCCGGTCTATCAATTATCCCTCGCTTTCATACCTAAAGCGGTGATTAAGGAACTTAATTCACTGTTCTCAAAATTTTTGTGGGGAGGAGGTACACAGACGGGCGGTATCACCTGGTTTAAGTGGAATGCCTTGTGCTTCAACAAGGATTCAGGAGGTCTGGGGTTTCGGAATATCGATTGGTTTAATCAGGTGCTATTAAGTAAGTGGCTCTGGAGGTTTTTGGGGGAGGGGAAAGCTCTGTGGGTAAGGGTGATCAAATCGCTTTATGGGGAGCTAGTGTGGGGGGAAGGGGGAGAATGTTCGGTGGCGGGAAGAGGTGGACAGAAAGGGTGGTGGCAAAAAATTGTGGAAAAGGGAGGAGGGAGGAGAGAGCGATGGTTCATCAATAATTTGAGGCGAAGAATTGGGGACGGGCTTGAGATCAGCTTCTGGGAGGATGTGTGGGCGATAGACAAACCCCTTAAGTTTGTGTTTCCGAGATTGTATAATTTGAGCCTGAACAAGAAAAAGCTGGTTGGTGAAAGCGGGTCTTGGGAGGGAGGGTCGTGGGTATGGAGGGTCGAGTGGAGGAGGGAGTTAAGGGAGAGGGAGAAAGGACTTGTGGAGGATCTCCGGTTGGTGATTGCTGATTTTGCTCCTTGTGTAGATGTAACAGACGGATGGAACTGGAAGGCGACACCAGATGGATGCTTCACAATCAAGTCGGCATATGAAATTGTGGCAAAAACAAGACAGGAGCAACAAGTTTTACCTTTGGAGATGGCAAAGGTTTGGAAGGCCCCAACACCAAATAAAGCCAAGGTGACGGCATGGAGATGTCTTAGAAACAGATTGGCAACATGTGATAATTTGAGTAGAAGAAATGTTCAGATCAGCGTGGAGGAGAGATGGTGCAATGCATGTGTTTCTAGTGAGAAAACGACGGAACACCTGTTCCTCCATTGCTCGAAAGCAGCGGCGGTATGGGATCAGATCTTTCAATGGCTCGACATCAAAACGGCAAATCCGAGAGGTATCTTTCAACACTTCATTTCTTTCATCGCGGCTGGAAAAAAGAAGAGAGAAAGAAGACTGCTTAAAGCTTTGTGGGTGGGAACAGTGTGGTTGCTCTGGGAAAGCAGGAATGGTAGTCGTTTTCAGGACAAGGCTTGGGATATTGATAGACTTGTATTACAGATTAAGGGGAGACTTTGGAGTTGGAACGAGGCCTACAAAATCGTGGAGTTAGGAATTCCTTTTACTTCTTGGTGTTCCAAAGACTTTAAACTTGTTTTATTGTTTTGATTGGCATTCTTGATGCCTTGATCCATTTTCTTTCAATAAAAGTTTTACTTTACTGATCAAAAAAAAATTTTAAAAGAATTATGTGTTGGAGTAGATTTCCTTGGATGTATGCGTGGACCAGCGACCAAACGGCAAAATGAGCCCGTGGGACATCGGATTTGCCTAAAAAAGGTGGAAGATGGTCTCGTATGGACTTTTTCAAAATTATAGACGGTTGAGAAAATTAATAAAATTTTGATATTATTTATTATTATTCTTTTAAATTTATTATACACAAAGATAGAAAAAAACACACTCGCACTCTAACCTTTTAGGTGACTTGAACCCCACCCCCCGACCTATTGGTTGGAGGAGAAGCTTCTTACCAACAGACTGCGCTTCATCGTCATAAAATTTTGATGTTATATTAAAACCCTTTCTATTGATCATGAGCTTTACTAATGTAAATTTAAATTGCAGATAATTTGTTAGGGAGCATGTCTTTTATTTTAATTAGATCATCAATTTTTTTTATTTTTTAAAAAGGAGTGCTTATATTCATTCTGTTTGTGAAAGAAGGATCCAGCTGAGCGCATGAAACATGTGTGGACTCGCAATTGGAGTTAACACAGCGTTAAAAAGGGTTATATAACCTACGGCAACAAATAGACACTCCACCGCATTTAATACAGATCCCATCAAATATAGATTCGGTGTTAGGATATGAACAATGATACGAGCTCAACTGCCGAGATAACAACTGTCGAGATAACCGAAGCCCAGCAGCAAGAAGAGCCCAGCTTAGCCCAACGGCGGACTCGTAAAGAGATTAAGAAACCCACACGCTTCACCACATAATCACCTCTCGATTTAGATCATATCTTTCCTTGTTTTGATAGAACTTATCTAGTCAAGTGTTTAACCGTAGAGAGTTAGGGTTTATTTTGTTTACTTCTCTTTTGCTGTGTCGCCCAAGCCATTATATAAGGCTAGGGAATTGTTATTTTGAGGCTCATGCTATGAATATTTTTGTTTGAAAGTTAGTTCTTGCGTGATCGTGAGAGTTACTTGGAGTTTCACGTTCTCTTCAACGTGATTATTAATACGAGTCGTATTAATTGGTGCTTTCATTGCTATTCTCATGGACCCCGACGTTCCTGATTGGCAAGCGCCGCTCACCGCCGTGCAGAAACAGATCGATGAGCTCGTCGCGCTTTTCCGCAACTCCCACCCTTCATCATCCTCCACCATGGATAACCACAATCCTCGTGGCCCGCTGGTTCGTCTGGACGTTGCGCGCTTTGACGGCGATGATCCTCATTCCTGGATCTTCAAAATCGAGGAATACTTCGCAAACCACAACACACCAGACACGCAGCGTCTCCAAATCGTTGCGTTCCATCTCGACGGCAAGGCCTCCACATGGTTTCAATGGCTGAAATCACAACATATGCTATCGACATGGCCAGATTTCTTAGCCCGCGTTCGCGCGCGCTTTGGTCCCTCGCAATTTGAGGACCCCGAAGGCACGCTCGCCAAACTCACACAACAGGGTTCTGTGGGTGATTACCAATCCACCTTCGGATCTTTAATGGGACGCGTCACGGGTATCTCTGAACTTCTTCTTATATCCTTTTATATATCTGGGCTCCAGCCCTCTATTCGTCGTGAATTACAGATGAATCGTCCATCCACTTTGGATGAAACTTTTTCTCTTGCACGTGTTTTCGAAAGCAAACTACTGGATATACCACCCGACTCTCGTAGTTTCGCCCGCCCGTTCTCGCGGCCAGCTACTACACCGCCAGCGCCCCAGCGCCCTCCTCCAGCCACCAACAGTGTTCCACCCCATCTAGTTCCACAGCCAGCCCTCTCGGCGTCCAACGCCGCGACTCTTCCTCCACCATCCCAGTTCGCCGACTGACCCCGGCCGAGACACGTGAGAAACGTGAGAAGGGGCTTTATTTCAATTGCGACCAGAAGTGGAACCCGGCACATCGATGCAAATCCAAAAGCCAAGTCTTGCTCTTATATGGTGAAGACACCAACACCACCGAACTAGAAGAAGATCCAGATCCCAATATTGCTCGGTCCGAGGAGGACCTTATTCTTGCGGATGTGTCCAGCCTGCACACCCTTTCCGGCTCTTCTCAACCGCGCTCTCTCCGTTTATGGGGCAGTTGCTGCAACCAACGCGCCCACGTCATGATAGACAACGGCAGCACACATAATTTCATATCTCCTGTTCTCGCGGAGCGCCTCCAACTCCCTCTCACTCCGGTTCTGAATTTTCGACTTTATATTGGCAACGGCGATTCTATTCTCTGCCAACAGAAGTGCGCCGCTATACCCCTTGAGCTGCAAGGGACAACATTCACCATCGACTTATTTGTGCTACCCATCAAGGGTCCCGATATTATCCTTGGCATACAATGGCTCCAAGAGCTCGGCCGCGTCACACATGATTACAGTAGCAGCCGTATGGAATTCACTTGGCTGGACAAGCCGATTACTCTCACCGGCGACGCTTCCCTCAGTTCTCGGTAAATCAGTTTCTCAATGCTTCAAGCTATGCTACATCCTGATGAAGTTTCCTCCATTTTTGAGATTTGGCTTGTTCGTGCTGAGACGCCGACTAATTCACCACAGGCTGCTCTCGACCTCGACGGTATTCCGACTCCTTTCCACTCTGTTTTGCTGGAATTCTCTGATGTTTTTGCAGCACCACGCGGCCTTCCTCCCCACCGCTTATTCGATCATCGTATCCACTTGGATCCCAGTGCCAAGCCCGTCAATGTCCGTCCCTACCGCTACCCATACTTCCAAAAGAATGAGATGGAGCATTTGGTGCGTGAAATGCTCGACCAAGGCATCATCCACCCCAGTCACAGCCCGTTCTCTTCGCCAGTGCTCCTCGTTAAGAAGAAAGATGGGTCCTATCGCTTTTGCGTGGATTACCGTGCCCTTAACGCCGTCACTGTCAAGGATAAATTTCCCATCCCCATGGTGGACGAGTTGATTGATGAACTCGGAAATTCCAGAGTCTTCTCTAAACTGGACTTGCGCGCCGGTTTCCACCAAATTCGGGTCCACGACAAAGATATTTTCAAAACGGCTTTTCGCACTCATGACGGTCACTTTGAATTTCTTGTCATGCCGTTCGGCCTCACTAATGCGCCCTCCACCTTTCAAGCCACTATGAACTTTATACTTATAGACTTCATGCGGCAATTTGTCGTCGTTTTTTTTTGATGATATTCTTATTTACAGCCGTTCGGAGGACGAGCATATTACTCATTTGCGCCAGGTGCTCCAATGCCTCCAGCATCATCAGCTCTTTGTGAAGTCATCCAAGTGCACCTTTGGCACCGCTTCGGTCGATTATCTGGGCCATATTGTTAGCGCCGGTGAGCTCCGTGTCAACCCCACAAAGATCTCTGCTATGCTCGACTGGCCCAAGCCTACTTCGGCGAAACACCTACAGGGCTTTTTCGGCTTAACAGGCTACTACCGAAAATTTGTTAAACACTACGCCGCTATCGCCGCCCCCTTAACAGACCTTCTCCGCAAGGATAACTTCACCTGGACTGACGCCGCGACTTCGGCTTTTGATACTTTGAAGACCGCCATGGCTACTACACCAGTTTTGACTCTACCGGATTTTTCTAAAACCTTAACCATCGAAACAGATGCATCGGATGTTGGTTTTGGGGCCGTCCTACTCCAGGACAATCTTTCCATTGCTTACCACAGCCGAAAAATTGGTCCTCGCCTTCGGGGCACATCCACCTACATCAAGGAACTTCACGCCATTAGCGAAGCCATTGCTAAATGGCGCCAATACCTCCTTGGTCGCCGATTTATTATTCGCACCGACCATCACAGCTTAAAAGAGTTACTTCGCCAGCAACTCCATACTCCGGATCAACATCGATATATCCGCAAGCTCCTTGGCTATGATTTTGTGATTGAGTACAAGCCGGGGAAACATAATATTGTCGCTGATGCTCTCTCTCGCGCACCCGGCGCCGAGGTTGACTCTTCAGTTGCTCCTCCTTCCGACATCTTCACTCCCATCTGCCTCACCATTCAGAGTTCTCCTATTTCCACCTTCCTCGATCAGTTGCGCCGTGCTAATTCGGTAGAAACTGACTTCATCTCTTACCATCAACGATTTACTGCCGGCGACCTTCCCTCGGATTATGCTGTAATCGATGGTCTTCTCACCTTTCGTCGAAAGTATTTTCTCACCCCATCTTCGCCTCTCAAACAACAATTGCTTGAGGAATATCATTGCTCCCCTGTTGGCGGTCATGGTGGTGTCAAGAAAACACTAGTCGGTCTCTCGACACTCTTTCACTGGCCCCGCATGCGCCGCGATGTTGAAGCCTTTGTGCGTGCATGTCCAACGTGTCAACAAGTGAAGACTCTTACTACAGCCCCAGCCGGACTTCTCCAGCCGTTACCCATTCCTGCCTTGGTTTGGAGTGAGCTCACTATGGATTTTATTACTCACCTCCCTACATCACATGGCTACTCTGTCATTATGGTCGTCGTTGATCGACTTACTAAGGCAGCGCATTTTGGTCCTTTATCTGCTGGCTAACTGTAGCCAAAGTGGCTCGGCTCTTCACCGATGTCGTCGTGAAGTTACATGGCTTCCCATCTTCCATCATCTCGGATCGTGACCCCATCTTCATGGGTAAATTTTGGGTAGAACTCTTCAAACTTAGCGGGACAACACTTAAGCATAGCTCGGCTTATCACCCCCAAACGGATGGCCAATCCGAGGTGGTTAATCGCTGCCTGGAACAGTACTTGCGCGCTATGACAGCCAACCACCCAGCTCGTTGGTTTGAGTACTTGGGCTGGGCTGAATTCCACTACAACACCTCTTATCACTCCAGCATTTCCATGAGTCCATTTCAAGCTGTATATGGGCGTCTTCCACCGGTGATTCCTCGTTATATTCCCAGCTCTACTTCCATCGATGCTTTAGATGCCTTGCTCGTGGAGCGCGATACGTTGCTACGCGCCCTCAAAGAGTCCTTGTCTTCCGCCCAACACCGCATGCAACAGCAGGCTAACAAACATCGGCGTAATGTCTCTTACTCAATTGGTGATCTTGTGTGGGTCAAATTACAACTCTATCGCCAATCTTCTGTGCAGCGTCGCCCTGCTCCGAAGCTCGCCAAACGATATTTTGGGCCATATCCAATTTCTGAGAAGATCGGTGCCGTGGCCTATCGCCTCGACTTACCTTCGGGTAGTCGCATCCATCCGGTTTTTCATGTTTCTCTTCTCAAACCTTTTGTTGGCACTAGTTCGGCACCATTGAATCCGATTCCCGTGGACTCTTCTGGCCTGCCTGCTCTTCTTCCGGTGGTCGTTATTTCCTCTCGCACCATCCTTTGCGACGGTGTCCCGACCTCCCAGATCTTGGTCCAATGGGAAGGCCTTCCCCCGGATGCGGCCACATGGGAATCACTAGACTCTTTCCGGGCAACCTTTCCAGACTTTCACCTTGAGGACAAGGTGGCTTCAAAGGATGGGGGAGTTGATACGAGCTCAACTGCCGAGATAACAACTGTCGAGATAACCGAAGCCCAGCAGCAAGAAGAGCCCAGCTTAGCCCAACGGCGGACTCGTAGAGAGAGTAAGAAACCCACACGCTTCACCACATAATCACCTCTCGATTTAGATCATATCTTTCCTTGTTTTGATAGAACTTATCTAGTCAAGTGTTTATCTTTTTCTTTAGGCCATGCTTGAGAGCCCGTAGAGAGTTAGGGTTTATTTTGTTTACTTCTCTTTTGCTGTGTCGCCCAAGCCATTATATAAGGCTAGGGAATTATTATTTTGAGGCTCATGCTATGAATATTTTTGTTTGAAAGTTAGTTCTTGCGTGATCGTGAGAGTTACTTGGAGTTTCGCGTTCTCTTCAACGTGATTATTAATACGAGTCGTATTAAACAATGTAATCAAACTTTTTGCTACATCCTTACACTTGACTTAACATTGACAAGCAACAACACCAAAGGAGTCCAACGGGAAGATTACAAACCCTACTAACGAAGATTGAAGACGTTTTCTCCAACGGAACTATTTCGTCTGAGGAGTATATATATCCTGAAACCTCTAACAAAAGAACTACCAGAAATGCTACGCAATTAAACTCTCAAGCATTCAAAGCTCATATTCTCAAAGTGCTCAAGATCTCAGCGTATTTCTAAATAAGGAAATCATACATTTGAAACTTCATCATTGGATTTCAGAGTTACCATACAAATATTTTCTTATAACATCTAGACATCTTTCGTGTTATATCTAAAGCTTAAATCTTGAATACACTGAAACTCTTCTCTGTAACAGTGTGTTCATATAGTTGGAACCAAACCTCTCAAAACCCTCTCATCGCTTGTAACAGTTGGGTGTTAGAGTTTGAAGAAAGCCAACAAGTAAGTTACGAGTGTAGTAGTATGAAAGTTGCAAAGTTTCAGGGGTTATCGAGTTAATATCGTATAGGTCATGTCCGCGTAACAACGTGTAATCAGCTTAACGGTAGCTGATCAAGTTTCCTTGTCATTGTGAAATGAGATATTCGATTGTAGTAGATGTTTAATATGGTCGTGGACGTAGGAGCAGTTGGCTCTAAACCACGTTAAAACTTCGTGTGCTTTACATCCTGCATATTTATCTCTGCTCAGCTTAATTACTCTACAAATTATATTGCACACTAACCTCATATTGACTACACCACTTCTGTTTCTTATATTTGAACTTGGTAAAGATGAAAAGATAGCCTGAAAGATTTCGTAAAAGCAAGTAACTCAATCACCATTTTCCTCACATATTAGTTACTAGTCCAACTAATCAGCTTACAGGTAGAAATGATAACTGAGCACTTAGTATGAACATACTTATCTAAAAACTAATCAGTCTACCAGTTAGCTAATTGGAATCAACTTCAACCGACTCATCATCAGCTGAACCTATTCATTAGACACAACTTGTTCATTAGATTAATTTTCATAAAAGTCGACATAGAATTAGAGACTTTAGAAAAATAAGAAATATATATATATATATATATATATATATATATATATATATGCCAAAGTTCAATTGAGAAGGCTTAAATGTTGTGAGAAATGAGAAGTAATCTCATTTGTTGATCTTATCTAATCTAACGGTCAACATTTATTCACGCCATATTCAACGGATTTTTATGTTGAACATATAGGGGGTCAAACCCTAGAACCCCCAAAAATGTTGTATATGTTCAATATATTTTGATGAACATAGCGTGTTCGTCTTCTCAACTGAACGCGGCCCTATATATATATATATATATATATATATATATATGGTGTGGTTCTAGAGAGAACTACATTATTTGTGAGAACGTGAGAACCATCAAATCTAATGCATTCACTGTAAAAATTAATGCATTCGCTGTTAAAATTTATGCATTCAAAAAAATAAAAAAAATTACTTCCTTCAGGATTCGAACCCAGAATCTGCATTCATCCAACAAGATAATGCATCCACCGTAGATTTTGATGATCGAATGGCTGAAAATGGTTCTCCGTTCTATTTTTATTTAGTGGTTCTTTCTTGAACCTCTCCCTATATATATATTCAAGAAAGAATCACTAAATAAAAATAGAACGGAGAACCATTTTCAACCATTCGATCATCAAAATCTACGGTGGATGCATTATCTTGTTGGATGAATGCAGATTCTGGGTTCGAATCCTGAAGGGATCAATTTTTTTTTTTTTTAGTTCATTAATTTTAAAAACAAATGCATTAATTTTTACAGTGGATGCATTAGATTTGATGGTTCTCATGTTCTCACAAATAATGTAGTTCTCTCTAGAACCACACCATATATATATATATATATATATATATATATATATATATATATATATATATATGTGTGTGTGTGTGTGTGTGTGGGGGGGGGAGGGGAGGGGGGAAGAGTATATGATGGAGGATTGATGAGCTCATTTGCTATTAATCGTATATAGAAAAGGTTTATTAGTATTATATAATTTTTTAATTGATGGATGAGAAATAATTCAAGATCACATCCACCATCTCAGCATCATCTCATCTACAGCTTGGAAGACCAGATCATCATTTAGAGCTCAAAAGACCACATCTAATTTTTTAGCGTCAAACTTCTGAGCATAAAGTACTTGTTTGAAATTTGAAAGACCACATATGACTTCTGGGCATCGAACTTTTGAGCATCATCATTTGGAACTTGAAAGACTATAACGAACTTCTAAGCATCATCTCATTGAAGCTTAAAAGATCATAACTAACTTGTGAGCATCATCTTATCTAAATTATCAGACCAAAACCATAACTTCTGAACATTATCTCGTTTGGAGCTTGAAAGACTAGAATTGGCTTTTGAGCATTATCTCATATGGAGCTCGATAGATCAGATCTAACTTCTAAGCATCATCTCGTCTGGAGTGTGAAAGACTAGATGATGAGTCGTTTTACACCAAAAATATCCTACAGTCAACCGGTATGCTCATACTGCGCACACAGTAGCAAGCAAAATCGTCTCCCAAGGGATCAGTGAGAATTCTCCTAAAATTTAACCTGCAAAGTAACTAAACAAACGAGATTATGGGGAAAAATATGAACATACTAAAATAGAAATAAATAAATAAATAAATAAATAAAATTCAAAAGAATTGCAATGGTTCTAATCCTAAATAATAAATAGAAAAATTTAACAATTAATAAAGAAATTTCAGCAATCAATTAAGTCCACCCTAACTTAATTATTCTGATCATTGATGCAAATATAACTTTAATTCATGCAAGCAAACCAGTTATAACCACCGAAGACGCTTCTGACGTGATCTTATTTCTCCTTAACTATTCGGTAATCAGGAAGACGCTTCACTAATTACTACCCTAATCGACTAACAACCGTAAGAGACGCTCTATAGGTTTAATGAGCCGACAACATTAATATCTAGAGAAACCCGATTCAAAACCAATAACCTCTGACGCAGGATTATTGAATTAAGACTATTTTTTCCTTGACCCTGATGTGTCAATTTACCACTAATCAAACCTAAACCACGATTACGTATGGCCGATTTAATTGGCTGTATAATTAATTCTAACCTACTAAATGTTGCGCACTACCTAATGGATTAAAACAATTAATAACAATAAATACAGAGAATCGCATATACAAGCATTAAATAAAGTATAAGAACAAATTAGATCTCACAGAATAATCTTACTAGTGCTTCCCTAATCGTTGCTGGAATAAACGAAATTAGCTAGAACTCATAAACAAATAAAAGAAATAAATAAAGTAATAAATAGCGAAAAGATGAAGAAAAGAAAACTTAATTAATGGTTCCCAAAATTCATCCAAGTCTCCTCCAAAAGTTGTATGCGTGAATTTATATATATATATATATATATATATATATATGATCCCTAATATATATATATATATATATATATATTAGGCTCGCTTTCCTTTTTGGGACGTCCCACTCCAATAGGCCCAGTCTAAAATTGGAAATAATTAGGGCTTTAATAAAAATCAATAGTTACTTATTTAAAGGAGATATACCCCCTTAATGAACCCTAATCTACTCATTCAAAAAAATTTCATCCTAGATTTTTCCCCTCTCTCTCTCTCTCTCTCTCTCTCCGGGAAGCCTTCCCCTTCCCCTTCCCTTTCGCCATTTCCGTCACCGCCGCCCCCTCCCCCTTCTCTCTCTCTCAACGACGAGCGGCGCCGCTGACTCTCCAGAGCTCCGGCCACACAGATCCGCCGCAGCCTCAAGACTACAGCCCCTGCTGTGCCGCCGCCGCCTCTCCTTCGTCGGTGGACGATTCGGAGCCCCTCTCTATCTCGACGGGAAACCTTCCCCTTCCCATTTCCCTTCGCCATTTCCATCACCGCCGCCCCCTCTCCCTTCTCTCTCTCTCTCAACGACGAGCAGCACCACTGACTCTCCAGAGCTCCGGCCACACAGATCCGCCGCCGCCTCAAGACTACAGCCCCTGCTGTACCGCCGCCGTTCTCCGTCTCCGCCGCTGCCTCTAAGCTCTTGATTTAGGGTTCTTGATTTGGTAGAAGGTTTCTGAAAGTTTGATTTCTCAGTTCTTGATTTAGGGTTCTTCATTTGCAGATCCTGATTTAGGGTTCTTCATTCTCAGTTCTGAAAGTTGAAGAAGAACGAAATAAGGGAATTTTTGTTCTTGATTTTTGGGATTTTGTTTTGTCTATCAGATTCTTACTCTTCAATTTCTACAGTAGCTATAGTTTCTCATGGATTATAAAAATGTTTGGAGTTTTTTTCATTCTGATTGGTTTTGGATCTGTTATCTATCTTGCTCGCTTCTTACTGTATTCAATTTGTGTGAATCATACGCAGTGGCTGTTCAATTTCTGTGAAGCATTTGATTGTTGCTAAATTCGTTTAAGTGAACAAATGTGATTAAGGAAAATAAGAGAACACTTAAAATATTAATTGTTGGTGGACCACACCATTTACCTACCAAAAAGTGATTTTCTTAATCTCCGTGCCGAAAGCAACTGGGCCTATTGGCCTGTGACGGAGGGAGTATATATTAAGGTAATAATAAAACCTAGTCTAAAAGGAATCAAGTGGCGTGTAAGTCATAAACTAATAAAATCAAAACCTAAACTAACTAAGGAAATAAATGAAAGTGGCGCATAGGCCTACACTTTAGAAACTAAAAGTGGCGTTCAGCCCTTGATCAAAATAAATGCTTAACCCCAACAAAATAAATAAATAAAAACCACTAATAATAACTCAACTACTTCAGCCCACTTTCTCGACATTCATTCTTTACTTTCGAACATCCCCGATAGAATGCGCCCACTGCTCAACATACATGCTACAGCTTTCATTCTTCACAACTTCAAAATTCTTTTCAAAATCCAGTTTTTTCTCCAAATTTTATCAAAAACCATCCAATAGATTTATTAGTTCCACAATTAACTACAAAAGATAATAATAAGCAGGAACTATGCATTAAAATCAACCAAAAACATTCAAAATATGCGTATAAAATACGCCCAATCACTAGAACTAACTACTAAGCATCATCTCATATGGAGCTTGATAGACCACGTATGACGTTTGAGTATCATCTCGTCTAAAACTTGAAAGACCATAACTGAATTATGAGCATCATTCCGTCTGAAGCTTGACAAATTACTCTAAAACTCCTAAACACCATCTCGTTTAGAGCTTGAAAGATTAGATGCTTAAAAGTTAGATGTGGAGATAATGCAAATAGTAAACAAATAGTAAATAGTTTAAATAGCAAATATATATTAATAAAATATATTATGATTCGCTATGAAGCAAGTTGTTCTCTCTCAAGCATTAAATGAGATGATGCTCAAATATCAGAGGTGATCTTTGCTTGTGTCATAAAAAAAAATAGCACGCATCCCGCCATAATATACACATGATTCTATATTTAAGATCTGCGTATATTTTAAAAGAAGAACAACCTATAATTTTTTTTTTATATAAAGAAAAACTGAATGGGATAAAAAGAAAAACAAAAGGCTAAAATAGAAACAACCAAGATTGACAAGAAAGAAAAAATATATAGTATAGTATACTACAAAGAAGTGAGCGGACGCTTCAAATTTTATTTATTTATTTTTTTAAAAAAGGAGATGAGAGATAAAGAAATTGGGTTCTAAATTTAGTAATTGGGTTCTATGTTTTTGCCAAATTACCATGATTGCATTGGTTGGAAGCTAGGAGATCAACTTTTTTATATGGAAATAAGTTGGCATTGCATATACCCTTAGAGCATCTCCAGCGCAGCAACAGCGCCTCGGGTGGTCGACGCGGTGCGAGGGAGGCGCGTGCGCGCTGGAGACACCCCCCGGGTCGAGGCCGAGGCTTAGCGGACACACAGGTCGACGAGAGAGATGTGTGAGGCGTGTCCAGCGGACGCGCCAATTATATTAAAAAAAAAATCAAAAATCTAATTTTTTTAAATTTGACCGTTGATTTCATTTTTTTTTAAATTCGACCGTTTATGAAAAAAAACGGCTAGTTTTTATTTTATATTATTTTATTTTCCTTTCTTTCTCTTCTATAAATATCACACTTCTCCTACATCAAAATTCACTCATCTTCTTCTCTCAACTACAATTCTCTCTACTAATATTTTCTTGCAATGGATCATGAGTTCGACGTTCCGGATGTTCGAGCAATGTCCCGATGATGGGGTTTGCTCTGTTCTTGCAAGCCTCAAATATCTTGGCTACGGAAAATCTTCCAACGCTGGCGACGCTCCCAAACGTCGAAGAAAATCCGGAGGAGGAGAAGCCGAAATCCAAGTCCACCCGTGCGCAATACTCCAGCGAAGAAACCGAGCTCGTGGCAATATTGTGGGCAGAGGCTACCCAAAATCCTATTTTGGGCACGGCCCAAAGGTTGCTCCAATATTGGGGATCAATCACCGAAAAGTACAACGCGCTCAAACCGGTGGGAGCGCCGACGCGTAAGCCGGATCATTTCAAATCCCACTTCGCTTGTGTCCAAAAGGACACGAAATTTTTCGAGGGCTACTACAACATTTGCAAGGGCAATTGGGGCAGCGGTATGAGCGACGGCCAAATCATCTAACAAGCCCAGACGATGTACGAGGCGAATTTCAGGAAGCAATTCTCCTACATCAAAGCTTGGAAAGTCCTGCGCGACTGTGAAAGGTTCTCGTCACAAGCCGCGGATGTCCACTCCGCAAAGAAGTCGAAGGGTTCCGAAGGTCAAGCAACCACCACTTCTTCGGAGTCGAGTATCACGACGAGGCCCCAAGGCCAAAAAACGGCAAAGCGAGACAAGGGCAAGGGGAAGAAGGGAGAAGAGTCTTCGAGAAAGTCATCGTACTCCGACACCCCCTTGAGAAGGTCGCCGAAAGCATGAAGGAGCATGCCCTCCAAATGAGCCACATTACCGAGGCCAAAAAAATGCAAGCCGAGTTGAAAATGGAGGAGCTCGATATGAAGCTCCTCAACATGGATACTACGCACATGACGAATGCACAATTGACCATGCACAATCACATGGTCCAAGAAGTGCTCAAGCGTCAATGACTTACTTAGATTAGGATTTTAATTTATGTAATTTTTTTCTTTAGTTTAAATTATATAATTTTTTTTAGTTTAAATTATGTAATTTTTAATTTTATTGCAATGCTTGAATTTTAATTTTAATGAAAATTTGGAATTCTATAATTAAAGTGTAGAATTAAGGATTTTGTGGAAATGAAGTTCTAAGACACAGCCTAAGACACAAGGGCTGTGGAGGGCTGTATCTTAGGTGGGCACCACCACCTAAGACACAACTTAAGACACAAGCATTGGAGATGCTCTTAGGCTCAAATTCATATGTATTGTTTTTTGGTTTGTTTTACTCTGATTAGAGAAGGTCGTGATCTAAAAGTCCTTAATATCGATAGAAATAATTATGTGAGGGGTCGATGTCATAGGAAGCTTTTTTGTTTCTTCGCATTCATATTCCATGTCTTCTTAGTCAGCTCGTTTGGGAGGTTTCGTGTACTTTGATTAGTTGCGCTAGGGAGATTCTAAGGAACGTGTTTTTTGCTTGGCGAGGGATGGATGCTGCTTCGGGTCTCGGTTATGGGGGACAGCAGGTTCGGGGGTTTCTTCCTGCTGATTTGGGGCTGTAGGGCCTTGGGGTTTGGGTTGCTTATTTGTGGTTATGGGTATGGTTTCTTTTGTGTGGGTGAGTCGGGACTGCCTAGGGACGATGGCTAGGCCAGAATCCGCTTCCTCCACTACAAAAAAACGCACGATTACCGACGGCATTTTGCCGTGGTAATAAGACACGGTCGCCGGTGATAAAGGTTACCGGCGGCAACTCGCCGTCGCTAACCGGCTCGTCGGTAATGCCATTACCGACGGCGATTGGCCGCCGCCGGCAATTAACGGCGGCGAAGCCGCCGGTATTTCCGCCGTTAAATACCGCCGTTGAACGGCGGAGAGTTGTCGGAAAATTACCGACGGCAAATGTCGTCGGTAATTAGCGGCGGCGAGATCACCGTCGGTAATTTCCACCGGACGGTGGTGGCGCACACGCCGGAGTTGTTCAAGGTATTACCGAGGGCAAAATGCCGTCGGTAATTACCGACGGCATTACCGACGGCATTTGCCCTCGGTAATATTTTTTAATTTATTTTTTTATTTTATTTTATTTATTTTATTTATTTATTTATTTTATTGTATATCCACAATTTATTTCGGTATTTATACAATATTGCATAATTTAGACGAACTTCCCAGTCGGTCACCCATCTTAGTTGTGCTCTAAGTCAAGCACGCTTAACCTTGAAGTTCTTTTCGAATGGTCACCAGTACAGAACACTCGTATTATTGATATATATAGTATCTATTAATTCATTTAAAGTCTACTTCAATATACAATATCATATATATTCATAACCTTAGAATATGTCGAGATGATATACAAAAAATGTTGTTAATTACGGATTGGGCTCGTTTCCGTTCTTATTTTAATGTCGGAAAAATATTTATTAATTAATTTATTATTAATTTTCGATTTTTTTTTTATCAATCTAGTTTATATACCATTCATAACCTTAGTGTTGATTGATGAGTGAATCACTAATCAAATAAACATTATTAAGTTATAATTATCAGTTTCTCACTAACAATTTTGAATGCTTAGCAATAATATTAGAGTAGTGATGATTGATGAGTGAATCACTAATCAAATTAACATTCTTAAGTTATAATTATAAGATTCTTACTAAGAATCTTGAATTCTTAAGTAATATCTTACATTAGTGATGAGTGATGTGTGAATCACTAATCAAATTAACATTCTTAAGTTATAATTATAAGATTTTTACTAAGAATCTTGAATTCTTAGTAATAATCTTGGATTGGTGATGATTGATGAGTGAATCACTAATCAAATTAACATTCTTAAGTTATAATTATAAGTTTCTTACTAAGAATCTTGAATTCTTAGTAATAATCTTAGATTAGTGATGATTGATGAGTGAATCACTAATCAAATTAACATTCTTAAGTTATAATTATAAGATTCTTACTAAGAATCTTGAATTCTTAGTAATAATCTTACTAAGAATCTTGAATTCTTAGTAATAATCTTGGATTGGTGATGATTGATGAGTGAATCACTAATCAAATTAACATTCTTAAGTTATAATTATAAGTTTCTTACTAAGAATCTTGAATTCTTAGTAATAATCTTGGATTAGTGATGATTGATGAGTGAATTCACTAATCAAATTAACGTTCTTAAGTTATAATTATAAGTTTCTTACTAAGAATCTTGAATTCTTAGTAATAACCTTGGATTAGTGATGATTGATGAGTGAATCACTAATCAAATTAGCATTCTTAAGTTATAATTATAAGATTCTTACTAAGAATCCTGAATTCTTAGTAATAATCTTGGATTAGTGATGATTGATGAGTGAATCACTAATCAAATTAACATTCTTAAGTTATAATTATAAGTTTCTTACTAAGAATCTTGAATTCTTAGTAATAATCTTGGATTAGTGATGATTGATGAGTGAATCACTAATCAAATTAACATTCTTAAGTTATAATTATAAGATTCTTACTAAGAATCTTGAATTCTTAGTAATAATCTTAGATTAGTGATGATTGATGAGTGAATCACTAATCAAATTAACATTCTTAAGTTATAATTATAAGATTCTTACTAAGAATCTTGAATTCTTAGTAATAATCTTACTAAGAATCTTGAATTCTTAGTAATAATCTTGGATTGGTGATGATTGATGAGTGAATCACTAATCAAATTAACATTCTTAAGTTATAATTATAAGTTTCTTACTAAGAATCTTGAATTCTTAGTAATAATCTTGGATTGGTGATGATTGATGAGTGAATCACTAATCAAATTAACATTCTTAAGTTATAATTATAAGATTCTTACTAAGAATCTTGAATTCTTAGTAATAATCTTAGATTAGTGATGATTGATGAGTGAATCACTAATCAAATTAACATTCTTAAGTTATAATTATAAGATTCTTACTAAGAATCTTGAATTCTTAGTAATAATCTTGGATTGGTGATGATTGATGAGTGAATCACTAATCAAATTAACATTCTTAAGTTATAATTATAAGTTTCTTACTAAGAATCTTGAATTCTTAGTGATAATCTTGGATTAGTGATGATTGATGAGTGAATCACTAATCAAATTAACATTCTTAAGTTATAATTATAAGTTTCTTACTAAGAATCTTGAATTCTTAGTAATAATCTTAGATTAGTGATGATTGATGAGTGAATCACTAATCAAATTAACATTCTTAAGTTATAATTATAAGTTTCTTACTAAGAATCCTGAATTCTTAGTAATAATCTTACTAAGAATCTTGAATTCTTAGTAATAATCTTGGATTAGTGATGATTGATGAGTGAATCACTAATCAAATTAACATTCTTAAGTTATAATTATAAGTTTCTTACTAAGAATCTTGAATTCTTAGTAATAATCTTGGATTAGTGATGATTGATGAGTGAATCACTAATCAAATTAACATTCTTAAGTTATAATTATAAGATTCTTACTAAGAATCTTGAATTCTTAGTAATAATCTTAGATTAGTGATGATTGATGAGTGAATCACTAATCAAATTAACATTTTAAGTTATAATTATAAGATTCTTACTAAGAATCTTGAATTCTTAGTAATAATCTTGGATTGGTGATGATTGATGAGTGAATCACTAATCAAATTAACATTCTTAAGTTATAATTATAAGTTTCTTACTAAGAATCTTGAATTCTTAGTAATAATCTTGGATTGGTGATGATTGATGAGTGAATCACTAATCAAATTAACATTCTTAAGTTATAATTATAAGATTCTTACTAAGAATCTTGAATTCTTAGTAATAATCTTAGATTAGTGATGATTGATGAGTGAATCACTAATCAAATTAACATTCTTAAGTTATAATTATAAGATTCTTACTAAGAATCTTGAATTCTTAGTAATAATCTTGGATTGGTGATGATTGATGAGTGAATCACTAATCAAATTAACATTCTTAAGTTATAATTATAAGTTTCTTACTAAGAATCTTGAATTCTTAGTGATAATCTTGGATTAGTGATGATTGATGAGTGAATCACTAATCAAATTAACATTCTTAAGTTACAATTATAAGTTTCTTACTAAGAATCTTGAATTCTTAGTAATAATCTTAGATTAGTGATGATTGATGAGTGAATCACTAATCAAATTAACATTCTTAAGTTATAATTATAAGTTTCTTACTAAGAATCCTGAATTCTTAGTAATAATCTGACTAAGAATCTTGAATTCTTAGTAATAATCTTGGATTGGTGATGATTGATGAGTGAATCACTAATCAAATTAACATTCTTAAGTTATAATTATAAGTTTCTTACTAAGAATCTTGAATTCTTAGTAATAATCTTAGATTAGTGATGATTGATGAGTGAATCACTAATCAAATTAACATTCTTAAGTTATAATTATAAGATTCTTACTAAGAATCTTGAATTCTTAGTAATAATCTTACTAAGAATCTTGAATTCTTAGTAATAATCTTGGATTGGTGATGATTGATGAGTGAATCACTAATCAAATTAACATTCTTAAGTTATAATTATAAGTTTCTTACTAAGAATCTTGAATTCTTAGTGATAATCTTGGATTAGTGATGATTGATGAGTGAATCACTAATCAAATTAACATTCTTAAGTTATAATTATAAGTTTCTTACTAAGAATCTTGAATTCTTAGTAATAATCTTAGATTAGTAATAATCAATGTTTAAATTTTCACTTGTATTTCAATATATATTTGATTTTAATGTTTTTGTATTTTTATCTTTGATCAATTTATTAGATGATAAATGAAAAAAAAATAAAATAAAATAAAGTAAAATAAAAATTTATTACCGACGGCATTTGCCGTCGGTAATTAGAATTTGCCGTCGGTAATTAGCGGCGGAAAAATGCTGTCGGTAATTTTGGCCGGACGGCGGTGGTGTTATCGCCGGATGTCTCCGGCGGTGGTGATTAGCGGCGGCCGGTTGCCGCCGGTAAATACCGACGGCAATTGCCGTCGGTAATAAATAATATATATTTATATTAATATATATTTAAATTAGCGACGGCGTAACCGCCGCTAATTAGTGGCGGCCCGTTTGCCATCGGTAATGCGCCGGTAATAGTCAAAAGGCGGGTCGCCTTTTTTGCCGCCGCCGTGCCGTCGGTAGTTGCCGGCGGCGGCGGCGCCGTCGGAAATTTTCGTCGCTATTTACGCGTTTTTTTGTAGTGCTCACATTTCTTTTTTTGTTTCATAGACAGTACTATTTTTCCTCTTTCTCAGGTTTTAACGAGACTCGACCCGTAGTCTACTTTTTGTGGTTTTAAGGTTTTAGGTTTTTTTCTTTCTCTTTTTAATAAAATTTTATTTTATAATTATGTGAGGGGTCGATTTAAAATCAGTTGTAAAAGTCCGAAGTAAGAGGCCTAAACTCGTGAGGCCTATAATAGCTTGTGCAACCGCTAGAGCCTAAACTCGTGAGGCCTATAATAGCTTGTGCAATTTTCTCCTTGCATGTGTTTTCGGTTTGAGACTATGAGTCTATGACAGATTTAAGTGTGACTTAATTTGGTTGAATTGGACTGAAACCAAATTCAGTTAAGTTAGATTACAAATTAAGACTTCCAAATTGAGAATTATTGATGACTCCCCCCCCCCCCCCACACACACACAGAGAGGTTCAGTTAATAATGCTAAAAGTGTCGATAATTGAAAATGTGTGTGAACACTCGCGAATAAGTCAATAATTTCTTTAAATAAATAAATGTAACGTATGAATATGCATTTTCGTTTGGGTTTGAATCCCAAATGAGCGAGATTTTAATCATATTAATTGAATATGATTATTCGTGAGTTAATTATATTGATTTATTCATAAATTTTATTAATTTATTTGTTAGTCTCATTTCTCACAAAAAATAGAAATTTCATTGAATATATATATATAAACATGCTATAGCTTGACATAGAGAAAGTATGAAAAAAAAAAAAACTCTGTACAGCTTAAAATGCTAGTCTTGTTCATACTATTAGAAAAAGTTTTAGTGAAATGTGCAATAAATTAAGCATTAAAATTGGGATAGAAGATGTTTCCATCTACAGTTATCATCTACAATTATCATTGTTAATACTTCATTCGTTCATTACAAATGTCTCACCCTTCCATAATAAGATGTATCATCACAAATGTTCCATTCCCTTTTTATCGAATACTCCCTCTGTCCCAATAAAAGTGGTCACGTTTCCATTTTTGTTTGCCCCACTAAAAATTGTCACTTTCTCAAAATGGAAATTTTTATTATTTAATTAAGTCCAATTAATTTAATTTAATTTAATTTTCTAATTAAACCTAAACCCTCTTTAAATAAACACACACACACACACACACAAACACACCCCCTGATCCCCGCCCCCTAACCTCCCGGACGATAGCAGCACCGGCCAACTAGCAGCATCGATCGCCGCTCCACCTCGCCCAGCCCCAGAAAATCTCTCTCCCTCTCGCTCCACCCCCTAACCTCTTTCTCCCTCGCCTCTGCTCTCTCCCTTTCGCCACTCCCATGGCCACCGCCGCCTCTCTGGATTGGGTGTCTGGAGAAGAAGATGAAACGGCGGCGGTGGCAGCCTGAGGCTCCTGCTATCTGTCTGCTGTGGGTGTCGGCTGAATCAAGGGAGGAGGGAGGATGGAGAAGGTGTTGGCTGCGGCTGTTGTTGTTGTCGATGGTGGTGGTGGCGGACGGCTGATTCATCGGAGAAGGAGGTGATGGTGAAAAAATGTTTAGTGATTTGACAGAGATTAGGGGTGTGTTCTGGTTGAAGGATGTTTGGCATGACAGATAGAAAGGCGAGGGAGGTGAGGGTGGCTGATGGTGGCGACTTCGCCGGAGGATGAGAGGTAGGCAGGAGCTTAGGGTTTTGTCAATTTTTAGGGATTTTCGTGATTTGGAAAGTGAAAGGAGGAGAGCGAGGAGGGGGAGACACAGGGGGTGTAGCGGGGGGATTCAATTTTGTTAATTAACTCATTAATTTTAATGGGCCACACTCAATTAAAACATAACACTCAATTTCTTAATTTTCGTGTCGAAAAGAAAGTGGCCATTAATATTGGGACGGATGGAGTACTAATTAAAAGACTTAATAAAGTAATGAGTCCACCACCTACTTTCTTTATATTTACTTTTACAAATTTCAATATATTTTTTTCAGTCCACCAACACACTTATATATTAATTATCCATTTCTTAATTTATGTGTTAAAAAATAATGGGATATTTATGATGGAACCGTGGGAGTATTTAATACTCCCTCCGTCCCAAACGAAATGTCCTGTTTTCCTTTTTGGGCTGTCCCAAACGAAATGTCATGTTTCCTTTTTTGGTAATACACTATCTCTCTATACTTAATATTTAAACAATTTCCACCAACCCACTTTATCTACTTTATACACATTTCTTAATCTATGTGCCGAAAAGAAATAGGACATTTCGTTTGGGACGGAGGGAGTACTAAGTCTTAAGTTTGAGTCGATTCTCACATAATCTTTAAACTTATTTGTTTATTTATTAAACAAAAAAAATTGGAATAGAGGATAGTGCTAGAAAAAAAGTCGGTGTTAGACTTGGAGCGTCTGAAGAAAATGAAGGGAGAAGAGAAGCAACGAAAGTTTCATGAAGCCCTTCTCAAGATGCTCTATCCGCCCCCTTCTGATTCTGACAAAGTATTTCCTCAAATTATAATACCTTTTCAATCATCTACTGATATGTCGTTCCATAACAGGAGGTCGAGGAAAAAGAAGACGAACAAGAAGAAGCCAATTTAATCCAGTTGTTGAATGACCCTCCAGGTGTTTGTTAAAACTCTCAAAATTGATTCAAGGTTTTGACTGAGTATTTATTTTGTTATTTTATTTTATTTTATAATGTAGAGGAGGAGATAGAGAATGAGGAGCCATCGCCATCAAGCAGCGACGATAACGATGGTGGTGATGGAAAATTGACGAGGGCTCAAAGGAAGAGGCTCCGGAAGAAGAAGCTCAAAGAAGCTGATTCCCGCCGCAGAAAGATTATTGGGCCTCTGTTACCTGCTTCAAACCATCCAAGTCATGGCGGCGTTGATGATGCGAGTGACGTGGCTGAAGGTGTTTCAGGTGATCTTAGCCAAGTTAGTGATGCGCTTGAAGGTGTTCGACGAAATGCCGCAGCCAATGTTTCAGGTGACATTCAGGGCAATTATCAGATTAAATATCAATAAAATATCTGAAGTATTAATATTGTACTAAAATATGAGCTAAGTTGGGTAAACATTATAAGAAACTAGGAAGGAGTAAAAGTAGGACGACATGATGTGTTTTTTGCAAATTTAGCCATTATAAGTAAGCATTTTGACAACTAAAAACGTTAGTAAAGGCATTTTCGGTACAGTGTCAGTAGTTCAGGTCTTTTATTGATATTATTGAAAGTTGAAGATATTTTTAGGACTAGTCAAATACTCCGTTTAGGATTTAATACTATAATTGCGGAATTAATAATGTGTTGTGATGAGTAAATTCTTGTTAATGTTCTAGAAGAGGAAGCTTCTTGCTGGAATAAGAAGAAGCTAAAGATAAAGCAGAGAAGGAAATCGAAGAAGATGGGTATTGCAAAGTCGACTCCATCAAGCACTTGCAATCGAAATCAAGGTCTGAAAATCATACTAGATGATAGGGTTGAAGCTGATCCCTGAAACTGCCAATCAAGTTGGTGCTTCCGCCAACAATCTGACATTTTAATGGAATTTCGAATTTCTATTTTCTTTGACTAAGACTAGGTTTATTTTGGGTGATTGCATGTCAAATGATAGAAAAAATTGGGATATCCTTTTTAGCTTTGGATTACTTTCAAAATTTTGAGATGACTAACTGATATGATGTAGTGTGATTAGACAAATCATTTGTGTAAATCATTCAATCTTTTTTATCTTGAATGATATGGTCTTTAAGTTCAAAAAAATGTGTGTGTATTATGAATTGGTTGCAAGGTCGTGCATTGACAATTAACCCATTTATTCACTAATTTATTTCAAAATATTTTAATACGGTAAAATCTCTATAAATTAGTAATAATTTTTGGACCTAGAATGTTTATTCATTTAGAAAGATATTTATATATTGATAAATTAATAATTTACTAATATACTTACTATTTAATTTTAGAAATAATTTCCTAATTTTAAAACTATTTTAAATTATAATAAGTAAAAATAAATGGGAGATAATGTTTTAATATCTTTTAATTAAATAAAATCATGCATATTTAATTAAATAAATTTTGTATGTATGAATTCATTGGGACTAATATTACTAGAGTACCTAATGATTATCGAGTTGAACATGATTCAACTCCACTAAAAGTAATTACATAAAATAAAGCATTAAAAGTGACAACAACTCTTCACAGCTTTTTATAATAGCAGTCCTAGAACTTTTAGGTGTAATTAGAAAAGGTAGATATCTATCTGAATTTCAATTTCAAGAAAACTCAAACAACAATATGTTATTCTTTTGAAAAGTTACTTAGTATTCATAATTGTAGTATTTAAGAATTATTAATTTATAATATCGGGACCTATGTATTTATAAATGGATTCTCTAATATTGGGACCTATTAAAATTGATGATTTTTTGAACGGCCCAAGTCGGGATTAGAAAATTTTACTATTAGTTTATAGAGTTTGTTAATTTATCGAGTATTATTTTAAAAAGGTTTTACTGTATGTTGTGGAACCTTTTAGCATACAAATTAGGATAATACTTTTGTTTTATCGGAGAGACTTTCTGTTGATTATACCTTTTCCTCGAAAACATGGTTTGTAGCAGCATTTTTTATAACGATACGAACGAGGTTTTGAGGAACAAATGTCAATTCTATCTTGATGTTTTGGCTTATATGGCCACCCTTCTTCAATGTTATTTGGTTGGTGTTAGCGTCTTGTTCTTGCTCACCCGTGGCTTTTGAAGGGGGTTTCCAACTTGGGACCTTTTTGCGGGTTATATCCAACTTAAACAAGGAGGTCATTTGCTTTTGGACTGAAATATCTAGTGATTTCACAGTCAGAGAGTTCTCCATGCTCGATTGCATTGCTTTGCTTTGGCCAAAAAAATCTTTTAAGTGGTAGAGGCATTGGCTTTCCGATATCAATTTTGGTAGGCATAGCTCCTTCCAAAGAATTGGTGATTGATATATCTGGCTTATTCTTTTGACCGTTTTCTAGCTGTTTCAAATGTTCAACTTGAACTTCCTTTGCAATATTTCCTTCTTCATATAGTACTTTATATCGGCAAAGTGTGATTCAACTTCTCTAAAAAGCTTATGATCACCAAGTACTTTCTTCACTAGACCGTCTCGACAATACTAAATTATTGATGCTATGTTGGAAAAAAAAAAACGCTATTTTCGTGCAACCATAGTCCACCAAGGAGTATGTTGTAAGATGTCTTCGCATCAATGACTTGGAATAGCTTGATTGAGTTCGTATCTCCTATTAGTAATTCAAACCTTATCGTGCCAAGGCTCTTTGTCCTCCATGATTTAAACCTTGTATCATCAATCGACTACTTCAAAGCTCACATATTTGAATTTTCTTAATCATTCAATGTACTTAAGGGCAAGATGTTGACCGTATATCCTCCATCAATGAGTATTCTATTTATCTTTTGCTCGTGCGTATACCAACTTTGGAACAATAACCTATCATGAGGTTCAACCCCAATCTCCAAA